>NC_091170.1:8676364-8746364 GCF_040958095.1 Procambarus clarkii
CGGGCATTCCTCCTCTGGATCGCGATACTGAGGAGCTGAAAGAGAAAACTTGCCGCTCTAGGGTCTCTTGTGGTGTCAATGAGTACGGAACCAAGATCCTTAAGAAACCTTCTTGCACTCTCTCTTCATGGGCCTAGGGTCTCAGACCCTATTGGAACGAAGTTGTACCTTTGATCAAATTCCCTGTACTTGGCTGACTTGTGTCTTTCTCTGTGTGTCGCCGTGGCTCCTGCTGTACCGGCAGAGAGGTTGATGTATGTGGTTGCCAGGGTGGATACGCAAGTATAGTCCCATGCCAACTGTCTGCCACCCTTCCACGGTCGCAGTGTGATTCCGTCTGGTCGGCCGGCAGAGCTAACAGAGTCACGGTTCAGTAGGTTGCGGGGCTCTTTCTCCGCTGGACACTGAGCAGAGCCAAGGCTTCTTTTAATGATGTCATTGACTTCGTCGTTTCTAGTGTGCCAACCACCAGATTTTCCACAGTGCAGGCCATGCAATCCATATTCGTCAGCATCTGCCTCGCTGCAAATAAACCTATGAACAGTGTGGATAGGGGCAGCAAGGTGGAGAGCGACTGCAATACGGAACTCCTGCGGATCAAGACGTGTGCCTGTCGCAGACATAGGGACTGCCAAAAGGAAATCCGCTGCATGGGGAGCCTGCAGAGCTATGAGGTTAGCACGATCACTGGGGGTTGTTGCTGCCTCCAGCAAAGCTGTGGCTTCTTTGTCTACAATGGGGCTGTCCCAACTGGATTGTTTCTTGGCTTTCGGCATGGCAGGTCTGAGTGCTGGGTCTGTCATGGCACCCCATTTCGTGTTGCATTCCGTGTAGTGGGGGTCCTGTATCCCCGCTACATCACTCAGGGTGTCAGGTAGAATTTCCTTAACCAGGTCATCTGATGCTGAGGAGGAGGACAGGAAGGCTGGGACAGCAATTTGGGTGGCGGGGCGGACACCCAAGCCACCAAGCCTAACAGGAAGAGTGGCTTGTTTCATCTGGCATTCGATGAGGGAGAGGTTACCAACTTGTTCCAGCATGGTCTTCAGTAAGAGGTCGTACTCTTCAAGCTTTCGGCTGTCGTAAGATGGGGCGCACCTCAGAAAGTAGGTTAGCCTCGGAAGGGATAGGCATTTGGTGAGGAGATATAAAGCATCGTGGGCATCAATGTCACCTATTCTGTCTTCCATCCTCCTAAGGTCTGTGATTTTCATGTCAAGGATCTCCTCGATGGCGTTAGTCCCGAGGGGGCTCCAAGGAGGGTGCTGTTCTCGGCCCTAATGACATTGACTCCAGGCAAGGCAGACCTTATTCTAGCTACGATGTCTGGGTTGCAGGAGACTACTTCACACTTGGAAGGGTTCAGGACGAGACCCAGGCTTACTTCTTGCTCCCTTATTTTCCTGATATCTGCCAAGAGGTGGTCTACGGTGCCAGCTATAGTGCCGTCATCCAAAAACCAGATGGTGAACTCGCTGGACAAGCTTTCGGTGATTTCTTTTAAGACTAAGCAGAAAAGAAGGGGAGCAAGAGGATCACCTTGCTGAACACCTACACATGACCTGATTTCATGTTCACCAAAGAGCAGTTTTGACTCACCACTGTAGCACGATAGTATGAACGGGTAGAGGGGCCGGAAATGGCGATACACGACACAAAGTACTGCATCTCTTCTTACCATGTTGAAGGCATTCTTAAAGTCTAATTTGAGCAGGGCCTTTTCATCAGAAATGTTGGTGATGTATGCTCGTGCTGCATGGGCAGCCGCTTCACAGCCTTGGGGGATTCCACGTCCTAGCTGGATTGGTTTCAGCAATTCAGCCACTTGCTGGCTGACAACCCTCGTAGCAGCCTTGGCAATCAGGCGTCGGAGAGTGTTGCCAACAGCGATTGACCTGATTCCCCTCGTCCTTCTTTTTGAGAGCACAGAGGGAAGCACCAAAATGGAAGGGCCTGATGACCTCAGGTATATCACCAGTCAGGCACATGTTGACGAACCTTGTGAGTTCCATAAGAAGATCTTGTACAGCATCACCAACTGCAGGATTTAACATTTGCTTGATGTGCTGAGGTTTTAATCCTGTAAAGCCGCCTGGTGACCCCGGTGCAAAAGAAAGGGCTGCTTTGTAGACCTCTGATTCACCAAGAGTTAATGGGTCTGAAATGGTCTCGGCTGGTTGCGGAACGATGTTGTCGCCTTGAGGGGCTCTGGGTGGGTGCTTGCTTTGCCGGGCCCGTGATGTGGATGAGTTTCGAGGAGCAATTTTCTCGTCACTGGTGAGGACTCTAATAGCACTTGCGGTATTTCCCTCTTCAATTTTCTTGGTGATTTGTGCTCTGATTTCGTACGTTTCCGGTATATTGTTGTTACCATTTCTGCGGTGGGTGTGTTTTGCTCGAAGAGGTAGGCGAACTAGGTTATCCCCCCCTTACAGTACAGTACGGAAGTACAGACTTTCTCTTATTCACTTTTTAACATGTACACTTTCTCTTATTCACTATTCATCACATGCTCCTTCCTTTTCACCACCCATCATATCCACCTTCCCTTTGAATTTTCTAGTCCAGTCACGGCTTCAATACGTATACGACCACAAACTTTCATTTCAGTTCACGTTTGGGAAAGTCTAACAATGTTGGCCTTAAGTTTTGCCCGGGTGAAGACTGACTCGCTCTGAACACCATCAGCAACGGAGATACATGATACAAATACACATGTATAGCACACATACACATACAGTAACTTATATACTGACATAAAAAACCATTGTACACTAATCGAAGACAAGTGTGTATAGACTTGCAGATCCATGTATTCATACATATAAGTCCTTGTATACACACACACACACACACAGACCCCTGTACACACAGAAAGACCCTTATACACACACACACACACACACATACACACAGACGAGTTGAGAGGCGGGACCAAAGAGCCAAAGCTCAACCCCCGCAAGCACAAATAGGTGAGTACACACACACACACACACACACACACACACACACACACACACACACACACACAGCTGCTGATCATGGGGGACCTAAATCATGGAGAGATAAATTGGGAATCAAGGAATCCCCATGGTGGGCACGAAACGTGGGGAGCAAAATTAGTAGATGTTATAGACAGGAATTTCCTAACACAACATGTGAAGGAAGACACAAGGGAAAGAGGAGGAGATGCACCGAGCCTATTAGACCTGATTTTCACCCAGAACGTAGAAGATATCGAGAATTTAGAGCATGAATTACCTCTAGGGGCCCGTGACCATTGTGTCCTAGTCTTTGACTACATTATGGAATTCAAACTTATGACCATGGGACAAGAGATCTGGGAAAGGAGAGTTGACTACAGGAAAGGGGACTATAAGAGGATAAGGGACTATCTGGGTGAAGTGCAGTGGGAGGAAGAAATTAGAGGAAAAACAGTTCAAGATATGATGGACCTAGTCATACAGAAATGCCAGGAGGCCGAAGAGAGATTTATACCAACAATAAAGGGAAAAAATAAGAAGGAATATAATAACCCATGGTTTAATAGACATTGTCAGGAAGCAAAAATGACATGCAGGCGGGAGTGGAGGAAGTACAGAAGACAAAGGACAGAAGTTGGATCAGATGCAACAGAGCTAGGAACGATTACATTAACATAAGACGAACATCGGAAAAGGACTATGAGAACGATATTGCAATCAGAGGGGGCATATACTGAAAGTGACAAGGAAATCTGAGAGGCACTGAACGCCAGTTTCCATGGAGTGTTCACTACCGAGCCTGAGCAGCTCCCATTGTTGGAAGGGGTTACCCTAGATGAAAGACTATCGGATATAGAGGTGACAGCAGAGGAGGTAATGAAACAGTTGACAACTCTAGATGCAACTAAAGCAGTTGGACCAGACAAAGTATCACCGTGGATAATAAAAGAAGCAACGCAGGCCTTTAGTGTGCCTCTGGCAATAATCTTTAATGAGTCACTTATGTCGGGAGAATTGCCCAGTTGCTGGAAGAAGGCAAATGTCGTGCCGATCTTCAAGAAAGGCGATTGGGAGGAGGCACTTAACTATAGACCTGTATCACTGGCAAGCATCCCCTGTAAAATACTGGAAAGAATAATTAGGCTACGACTGGTTGCACACCTGGAGAACATTAGGTTTGTGAACAAACATCAACATGGGTTCTGGACAGGGAAATCGTGCCTAACAAACCTTCTGGAATTCTATGATAAAATAACGAGGATAAGACAGGACAGAGATGGTTGGGCAGACAGCATATTTCAGGACTGCCAAAAAGCCTTTGATACAGTACCGCACATGAGACTGCTGTTCAAACTCGAGAGGCAGGCAGGGGTGGGGGAAAAGGTCTTAGCATGGATAAGGAACTACCTAACAGGAAGGAGCCAAAGAGTTACGGTAAGGGGCGAGAAGTCGGACTGGCGAACAGTAACAAGTGGAGTACCACAAGGATCGGTGCTGGGACCAATTCTATTTCTTGTATATGTTAACGAGATGTTTACAGGCGTAGAGTCCTACATGTCGATGTTTGCGGATGACGCAAAGTTGATGAGAAGAGTTGTGACAGACGAGGATTGCAGGATCCTCCAAGAGGACCTGAACAGGTTGCAGAGATGGTCAGAGAAATGGCTACTGGAATTCAACACGAGCAAATGTAAAGTTATGGAAACGGGACTAGGAGATAGGAGACCAAAAGGACAGTACACAATGAAGGGGAACAGACTAACTGTGACGACGCGTGAAAGAGACCTGGGTGTGGACGTAACACCTAATCTATCTTCTGAGGCACATATAAATAGGATAACGACAGCAGCGTACTCTACACTGGCAAAAGTTAGAACATCATTCAGAAACCTAAGTAAGGAGGCATTTAGGGTGCTTTACACTGCCTACGTGAGGCCAGTCTTAGAGTATGCCACCTCATCATGGAGTCCCCCATCTGAAGAAGCATATAATGAAACTGGAAAAGGTTCAGAGGTTTGCAACGAGACTCGTCCCAGAGCTACGAGGGATGGGGTATGAGGAGCGCCTGAGGGAACTGTGCCTTACGACACTAGAAAGAAGAAGGAGAGGGGGGACATGATAGGAACGCATAAAATACTCAGAGGGATTGATAGAGTGGACATAGACGAAATGTTCACACGGAATAGTAACAGAACGAGGGAACATGGATGGAAGCTTGAAAACCAGATGAGTCACAGAGATGTTAGGAAGTTTTCTTTTAGCGTGAGAGTAGTGGAAAAATGGAATGCACTTCAGGAACAGGTTGTGGAAGCAAATACTATTCATTATTTTAAAGCCAGGTATGATAGGGAAATGGGACAGGAGTCATTGCTGTAAACAACCGATGCTCGAAAGGCGGGATCAAAGAGTCAATGCTCGATCCTGCAGACACAACTAGGTGAGTACAACTAGGTGAGTATACACACACACACACACACAAACACACACACACATATTGTACGAATGTTGATTGACAGTTGAGAGGCAAGATAGGATCGTAGGAGACCCTTCTATTGCGTGTGATTAACCAGTGATCATACTGTGTGATCATACCGTGTGTATGGCATGTTATCACACAAACTGACGATTGTAGGAAGATTCGTATACATGAGGCTGTGTTCATTCGGGAGCTGACACCAGTAATCAACATTCTGATGAATTCGGTTTCGAGCATACAACTGTTCGATGGTCCTCCGTTGACTCAGAGGGAAGATGTAAGACCTAGCGGACAGCCAGAAGCCAGAGTCAGGCCACAATCACTTCACCCTACCCCTCGTTGCTCCCTACGATTAAGGGTGTTAGGTGAATCGTAGAGTGAAGTGTACTGACACTTACAAATGTCTACATCTCTACTTGTAAGGTTTACAGATGCAACTGAGAATTTATTGAACACAGAGAGTGGGAATGCGCCTTCTGCAAAACAATCCCAGAAAAGTCACTACTTCACTATTTACTGGTATGTGAAGCAACCAACGACCTTAGAAGAGCTTTAAGAGTCTCTGAATCTTGCAGGAAGTACCCTGATGCCATCAACATTGCCAGTCTTCTGGTAATGAAAAGTGTCCAGCAGCTGGACACCCTCGTAAATACTGCAAACAGTATCCTTCCCCGCGATAGCAAGCACGTAGTAAGGACTGACTATTTAAATGCAAGTACCGCACGCAAGTCTGTCATTCAGTGTACGCCCAGTTTCGCCAAAGTATTGGAGAGGACTTGCTCCTCAGACTTCTAACCCTTTGGATCGCCTCAAAACTTCCTTTAACCGCAAACTAAGACAGCTCTCTAGTCTTTGCCCTCCTGACTTTGATCTCATTAAACGTTTCCGTGTCATCTGCCCTTCTCTTCCATATTTCTATGGTCTTCCTAAGACTCATAAACCTGATGTTCCTCTTCGTCCTATCATTTCTTCACGGGGCTCTGTCAGCTATCCTCTTGCCTCCTGGCTCGCTAAAACCCAGACACCTTACCTTGGCACTTTTTCCCCTGCCCACCTTCGTCACTCTCAGGACTTCATAGAAAGACTGCGTCTGCAACCCTCTTGTAAGATGCTTAGTCTTGATGTCGACTCTCTGTTCACTAATGTTCCGCTCGATGACGTACTCTCTTTGCTTAGACAGAAGGCGTCAGAGGGCCTCCTTCCTCTCCCACTTCCCACTGACGTTTTCCTCGATCGCATTAGACTCTGTGTTGAATCTAACTCTTTCTCTTTCAACGGTAAATATTACACTCAAACTTTCGGTGTCGCTATGGTTTCCCCTCTCTCCCCTGTTCTTGCTAATTTCTACATGGAATACTTCGAAACTGTTCTTCTTCCTTCTATTGATACTCGTCCCTCTCTCTGGCTTCGCTATGTTGATGACATTTTTGCTTTATGGCCTCATGACCTTAATCTTTTCCAGCCTTTCCTCGCCTCTCTTAACAATCTGGCTCCTTCTATCCATTTCAAAGTTGAGTGGGAATCTAATTCCCTCCTTCCTTTTCTTGATGTTCATGTTCACAGCTCTGTGTCTGGGTTCTCTTTCTCTGTCTACCGTAAACCCATGCATAGTGGCATGTACATTCACTTCTTTTCCTACCATCCTCCTTCTGTTAAGAAAAGTGTCCTCGTCTCTTTCTTCCTCCGCGCTCTACGCATCAGCGACCCTCAGTTTCTTGATTCTGAAATTGCCTTTATCTACAAATCATTCTCTCGCCTTGGTTATCCTTTGCATTTCATCAACTGTGCCTACTCTCAAGCTAAACGAAATTTCTTTCATCCTAAACCTGCTTCCAACACTAGTAGCACTGTACTATGCCTTCCCTTCATATCTGAACTCAAAACTTTTACCAATACCTTTCGTCCTCTTGACATTAAACTCGCCTTTCGACAAACTAACACACTTCGTAGCAATCTAGTTCACACTGCTCCTCCTGCTTCTAATGCTGCTGGTGTCTACTCTATTTCCTGTTCATCTTGTCCTCTCCAATACTTTGGCGAAACTGGCCGTACACTGAATGACAGACTTAAAGAACACAAGAGAAGTGTTAAGTCTGCAGACACTAACAATGCTCTCTTCTGCCATGTGAGGGATTCTAATCATCCCATTGATTGGTCTTCCTCCAAAATAATCTTTCCTGCCTCTACTCTTCACAGACGCCGTCTTGTAGAATCGGCTCTTATACATAATGTACCCAACATGAACTTGAGTCCTGGCTTTGTTGCTGTGGACTCTTCCCTTTCACAGTATATACTCAAATGCTCTAATCTTTCTAACAAACGTGACTTAACATAAGCTTACCCCTTCCATTTATCTTTCTTTTTCTCTTTCTTTCTCTCTTCTCCCTTTTTCTGTGCATTGTCTTCTCCTACGCTCCCTTGCTATCCTCTTCTTATTCCTATTACTATCTCCTTCGGTGGTTATAATGGGAGCTGCCTCGTATGGGCCAATAGACCTTCTGCAGTTCTCATTATTACTACTATCCCCTACACCTTACTTTCCTCCTCAGCTCTCTCTTGCCTATTTATTGCCTGTCCCTACCTGTCCTCATCACAATCGACTTGAGAATGGTCCAGGACGGACCGAAACGTCGTCGTCCCTTCAACTTTTAGTGTGTGGTCTGGTCAACATGATAAAGCCTCCTTCTCCACTGTGGAGTAATTCTGTTGACATTTAGTAATTTTTTTAGAATAGTAATGTATTGGATGATTAATACCCTCCTCATCTTCTTGCATTAGCACAGAACCAGCACCCCAGTCCGAAGCATCTATATATAGTTTGAATGGCTTAGAGTAGTCAGGAGTAGCTAACACTGGACCAGATGACAACATTCCTTTTAACTTAGTAAATGCATCCTGACATTCCTGAGACCATCTAAACTTTACATTTTTACATAGCAAGTTTGTCAAAGGAGCTGCAATTGCTGCAAATTTTTACAGAACTTCGTATAATAAGCACACATTCCTAGATATCTTTGCACCTCCTTCTTGCTAGTCAACACTGGATACTCTAACATATCATTTATTTATTTTTGAGTGGTAACACCTTCCCATTTCCCACTTCATATCCTAAGTAAGAAATACTAGCTCTAACAAAAGTACATTTATGTAAGTTTGCAGTTAAATTAGCCTCCTTTAAGCATTTTAATAGTTTAGCCAAACCTTTCATATGGTCCTCCCAATTATTGTGAAAAATTACAATATCATCCAAGTAAGCTCTACATTGTGGTATGTCTTTTAACACTAAGTTCATAAGACGCTGGAAAGTTGCTGGGGCATTTTTCAGCCCAAAAGGCATTACAGTGAATTCATACAACCCATCTGCAGTTATAAATGCACTCATCTCTCGAGCTCTTGGTGTTAAAGGAATTTCCAGTACTTTACCAACACTGTCAATACAATCATCTAATCTAGGTATTGGAAAGTTATCACAGTCATTACATTTAGCTTACGTAGTCAATGACCAACCTGTGAGTTCCATCCTTCTTTGGAACCAAAATACAAGGACTACTCCAACTGCTGCTGCTAGGTCTCACCAATCCATGTTGAAGCATGTAGTCGACTTCTTTCCGGATGAGATTCAACTTGGTAGGTTGACTATATGGGTGTGATTTGACTGGTTGGTTGTCGTCACCTCGATGTCGTGGTGAATAACTGAAGTCTGGGTGGGAATATCGCCAACGATGTCTGCATGAGAAGTCAGTAACTGCTCCAAGCCTGCTTCTGCTCTGATGACAAATGTTCCACCATTTTCTGGACATTATCCAACCACTCCCATTGCTAAAAAAGGTACATGAGCATTAGCTACACTATTAAAATCACATTCCCATTATTCTCATCTACATGGGCTACACTAAGTACCTGGTTTGTATTGGTAGTTCCCTTCTGTGTTAGTTTCATCCTATTCACATGCACTACTATTTCCTTTCTCTTGAGATCAGGTGTTTGGATTACATAATTGGTGGGACTGAGTTTCTTTATCACTGTATAAGGACCTTGGAACCTATGCAACAATGTTGGTCCCTGGCGTGCCATTAGTACCACCACTTTATCACCTGCCTCAAAATGTCGTTGCTTTGTCTTTTTATCGTACTGTGCCTTCATTTTCCTTGAGCTTCTTTAAGATGAATTAAGGCTTTAGCCCTGTTTTTATTTAACTTATCTTGTAAGTCATGAATATAGTTTACCTGCACAACACTCTTTGGATTTCCGACCAACTTATCTCTTAAGATGGTTAGTGGACTTCTCACCTCATGGCCAAAAACTAATGAGTTGGTTGAACACCCCAGGGACTCTTGATAAGTATCCCTCAGTGCCATGAGCATCAGTGGAAGACCATCATCCCAGTCTCTGCCAGTTTCTATGCAACTGGTTCTCAGCATTTGCTTAAGGGTTTGGTGCATCCTTTCCAAAGCACCTTGGCTCTCAGGATGGTAAGTAGTGGATGTCTTATGGAGGATGCCAAACTCCTCACAAAACTGCTGAAAACCTTTGGAAGTGAAATTAGCCCCATTATCTGTCTGTATTACTTTTGGTAAACCAAAAATAGTACAAAATTTTATTGTGTGCCTTACTACCACTTTCGTTGTAGCATTTCTCACAGGGAATGCCTCAGGAAAGTGTGTAGTCTGACACATCATGGTGATGATATACATATTACCACTCTTGCTAGGCAATGGGCCTACTACATCAACAATAATATGGGTAAAGGGTTCCTCGGCTACCACAATTGGCTGTAAAGGAGCTTTTGGTATTACCTGGTTTGGTTTGCCAGTTTTTATACATACTGGACATTCATTACAATAGTGGATGACATCTTTCTTTAATCCAGGCCAGGTAAAGTACTTGCTTATTTTATTATATGTTTTTGCAATACCCTGATGACCGCCTATTGGTGAATCATGGGCTACACTTAGCACTTTTTCTCTATAACCCCTCGGTAGGACTACTTGATTAACTACCTCCCAAGTGTGTGACACAGGTGAGCTCCTAGGTCTCCACTTCCGCATCAACACCTCTTAGTGTAGTAATAAGTCATAGCCTCCGATTCTGCTTCTAGTTCAGTTACTGCCTTATTATGCAAGTCAGTCAACGTAGGATCAGTTCTTTGCTGATAATAAAATTTGATTTTGATCTCAAGTGTGAAGAACCAGATGTGGTAACTGGACTACACTCTCCCCTACCCCTTTTCCTAGGTTTGGTGGAGGTGCTCCCATCCTGTTCCCATCTGCTTCTTCCAACTTGGCCATAAAAGTGTCACAAAGATCCACTTCACTATTTATTTGTTAACCTATAATTTTGTCTCTGACTTACATTATTGGGAGTTTGTGATATTTGAGACGCTGATTTTGACTGGGTCACGGCACATGCTGGGTACATTACCTTGTCCTCAGGATCTGTCCATGCCCTAGTCACCTCTGGCTTAGTTAGCATTATTGGGTGGTCATCTCTTTTAACTCTATTACCAGCAAGATCATTCCCCACAATTAGATCAATGCCAGCAACTGGTAATTTAGGACTAACACCTACTAAACTTTTGCCTTTAATAAAATTACAGTCTAGGTTTACTTCTCTCAAGGGTACAGTCTGGAAATCTCCTGTGATTCCCTGTATAATCATTACTCCCCAGTCTCTGTAGACTGTATATATTGTAACACACTCTCTAATAATAAAGATTGGGATGCTCCTGTATCCCTCAAAATTTTAACATCATGCCACAAACCATTTGCACACTGTAATTTTCCATTTGATATAAACTCTCCAAAATGATTTATAGCAAGTGCTTTTTTCCCATTATTTTTGTTACACATTTGGTTTTCCTCCCATCACACTGTGAGTGCCATAGGCCACTTTCTGGGTGGAGAATTCAACAACTCTTAACAACATGACCCTTCCTACGGCAGTAGGAACACTGTTTCAACTCTGGGTGAGGCTTATTACTGTGTGATCATCTTTGGGTTTCACATTACTCCTTTACCACCTGGCACCTTTGAAAAGTGTTCTTGACCTGCTGTTGGCTACATTTGGGTCCCAAATCTGACTGAGGAGTTTACTGCTCGACCAGATCCTTGTCTATTTGATTGAATTTTATTTTTAAAAGTTACTTTATGCATCAACTCATATTTATCTGCTAATTTAGCCAACTCATAGATATCCTGGGTAATTTCTCTGCCAAATACAAAGCCACATTAGAAGGTATGCAAGATAAAAATTCTTCTACTAGGAGTAAATTTTTAAGAGAGTCCAGATCCCTAATTTTTTCTGCATCTAACCACTTATTAAACATGATATTTCTCTTGTGCAAATTCTACCAAGGTTTGACTTGGGTCTCGTCTCAGTTGTCTAAACTTTTGCCTATAAGCCTCAGAAACAAGTTGATAAGCAGTAAGGATGGCTGCTTTTACCTTATCATAGTTAAAACTGTTACTCAAAGGCATAGCTGCAAATATCTTCTGTGCCTTTCCCACCAACTGACCTTGAAGAAGAGATACCCATTGTGTTTCAGGCCATTCCATACTCCGTGCCAACTTTTCAAATGTATGAAGAATTGGTCTGGGTCAGACTCACAGAATAGAGGAAACTTGACATTTTTGTTAATCTTTAACTGCCCAGGATTTTGTTCCTAAATCGTCAACACCGGTATTTTCTGATCTAATTCCCAAATCTGCTAGCCTAATCTGTAACTATTTTTTCTGAGCTAGCTCCACTTCTAACCTCTTCATAGCTAGTTCTTGAGCTTGCTCTGCCTCTATCCTCTTCTGAGCTTGCTCTGCCTCTATCTTCTGAGCTTGCTCTGCCTCTTATCTTCTTCTGAGCTTGCTCTGCCTCTATCTTTTTCTGAGCTTGCTCTGCCTCTAGCCTCTTCTGAGCTTGCTCTGCCTCTAGCCTCTTCTGAGCTTGCTCTGTCTCAAACTGCAACTTCTTTTAGTTCCAGTCTGCCTGCCACTGCACCTGAGTCTCTACCTTTCCTGTAGTTACAACATTTGATCCACTGGTGGGACGGGGACTGCTCTAATATTTCCTGTGGGAGAATTTGCTCATCTACCCAGTGTATCAATATTTCTCTTAGCAGTTCCGTGTTCACCATTCCATGTGCAATAATAGTCCATCGTGCTTGCCAACAGCCACTAGGATAGACTTTTTTTTGCCGCTTTCAAACCCTCAACACAAGGATTGTCGACAATTTGTTGTGCTACCAAGTCCATTTTTAGTGTGCTAAGATACAGCACACTCCAACACAAATTTATAATTGTGCACCCACCTTTCTCTTTTTAGGCTGAGAATTTGTTTTGAAAACTGATAAGGACAGTGCTTAGTTTATTTGACTGCCCTGTCAACTGGTAATTTTTTTTGCATTCGAGAACACGCACAAAAATTTCTTAAAACACTTTTCATAAAGATTATAAAATGTACATAAATAAGTAATAAAACACATATTCATATTATACCAATATTAAAAATATTCTAAATTTCTACACAAGTTAAAGTGAAAAAAATAAGCTACACAATTTTATGTCATGTTACACCTACAGGCTATCCACTTTTATTAGGCTTTCTATCAGGCTGCTCAATATGTAAGGTGCTCTCGGACAGGCTACCCAATTATATCACGGCCTGTGTCTTACTGATGTTATCAGTAGTGATACGTTTTTGTTGTCATAGAGCTAGTGAGAATTTGGTGGTGGTGGTCCTTACAATGTTGTCTAGGGAGTATAAGGAGTAAGGGAAACAGCCTAGTACACACGTCACAAATTTATACGTACAAGTCACACAGGAATACATTTAACAAGGCGTTTTCCTCACAACATAAGATTACTATGTATTATAAACTCAAGAGGCTCTGACCACCCCACGGCTCACTGTTCCATACATGGTGTCCTGCAACCAGCCACAAACCGCTATCATCCAACGACACATATATTTTTGCCTCTAGGAAACCTGGACTCTTATAAAACCTCTCCAACTTCTGTAATATTACTCTACCCAATCTTGCAACCCTGGATATAGACAAGGATAGGCTTATCTGACTGAACGGCCGGAGAAAACCCCTCAAATAGCAGGAACGGTCGGCAGCGATACACCTCCCCCTTCAGTCAAGATGGCGTCCACCTCTCTTGCCTCATCGCCACTTAATACTCTATTCTTTACGTATGCTATCAAACACATTAATGATTTTATTTACTATATTCCCCATGCTTACTTTTTTATAGAGTCCATTTTTCCCTTACATAGTTATGCTATTCCAGTTCGCATTATTTCTGATGATCTCCAGCTGAGAAGGCACTACTTTACTGGGCGGAGTAATAATGGTGACTCGCGGCCTCTCTGATCTCAGCTGGGGATTTATACTAATAAACTCTCCCTGTGTCCACCAACATTTTACAACCGAAACCAACCTCCACAGGAGGTAAGGTTCGTAACAGTAGGCAAGGACGGGCTGAGTGGATAGTTCTCAGGAGTCGCTTTCCTAAGGGACCGGATTTGATTCCTGTTTGAAGCAGAAGTAAATCGGCAGAGTTTCTTATACCTGATGCTCCTTTTCACCTACCAGTAAATAGGTACCCGAGAGTTAGTTACTAAGGGCTTCATCCAGGGTATGTATGTGTGTGAGAGAGAGAGAGAGAGAGAGAGAGAGAGAGAGAGAGAGAGAGAGAGAGAGAGAGAGAGAGAGAGAGAGAGAGAGAGGAGAGAGAGAGAGAGAGAGAGAGAGAGAGAGAGAGAGAGAGAGAGAGAAAGAGAGAGAGAGAGAGAGAGAGAGAGAGAGAGAGAGAGAGAGAGAGAGAGAGAGAGAGAGAGAGAGAGAGAGAGAGAGAGAGAGAGAGAGAGAGAGAGGGAGAGAGAGTAGTGTCCAAGAGAGAACCTGACAAACACCTCTAAAGAATACGTGATCAATCAGGCTGTGATTCATACGTCAGGCTGCAAGCAGCCGCGTCCAATAGCCTGGATGACCAAGCGACCAACCGGAAGGCCTGTTCAGAGACCGAACCGCGGCCACTTTGATCCCGAAACCTGTACAAGGTTGACATTGGGTAGGTAAGGTAGTACATAAAATAAAATAAAAAATTTGGGACTCAGTACATTAGACAACCGACGGTTAGAAAGGTGGGAGCCAAGAGCTAATAGCTCGATTCTGCAGGTCCAGATAGAGTCAATACAAATAGTAAATGTGCACATTTTTTGCTTCCTCCTGGGAAACCTCAACCACTTGGGCTGGACGGTAGAGCGACCGTCTCGCTTCATGCAGGTCGGCGTTCAATCCCGGACAGTCCACAAGTGGTTGGGCACCATTCCTTCCCCTCCCCGTCCCCTCTGCAATCCTTAACCTGACCCCTCCCCAGTGCTATATAATCCTAATGGTTTGGCGCTTTCCCCTGATAGTTCCTCTTACTCCTGGGAATTCTGTTAATCTAATGACCCAACAACTTCAAAAACATCGTGTCTGAAACTCAATCATTACTTTCTCTCTTTGCAGACGAGCCGAGTGAGCTGATTGGTTGCCACTACCATGACGTCACTACGGACTCAGCCGGGGTCACGTGTTCTCCCGGGGTCACGTCTGGTCAACTGAAACAAACCTATCACATTGAGGTAATTGTGTTGTCTAGTTTGATCCAATTTGTCATCAATGTTATTTATTCTCGTGCTATATGATTATTATTTATTTATTTATTATTTATACAGCTAAAATTAGCCATAATACAATTTCCTTGATAAGGTAAGGTCAGTATTGCAAGCTACTTGGATAATTAATAACTGGCATCAACCTCTCTGTGATACATAATTATTCTAATTATCTCATTCCTAAATGTACAAAAATCAAGAGTAAATATTTCGTTCTGTTAGTCAGATATAAGAGAGTGTACGTCAGGCGTGTTCCTGCTTATGTAGGCATACCAGGGAATGATAACTGAATCATCAATACACATTTGTTATTTTTTTAAAGAACACATGAAGATAAAAAGGAAATAAATATGACAGATTTCTGGAATTGTCCACTAATGACAAATTTAGAAAATACATTCACTTATATTTCATTGCATTGATACAAGGTTGAGATAAAAATATATTACAAAATTCAGTTTTTCATACTTAGTATATTTTAAGGTTTTTATCAATACATATCAATGTGTATTGGTGTGTATGAGGTGGAAACAAATGGGCAGAGTTTCTTTCACCTTGCTGCACCGGTTCATCTAGCATTAAATAGGTACCTGGGAGTTAAACGGCCGCTACGGACTGCTTCCTGGTGATTATTGTATGTTAGAAATATATGTAGTAGACATAATAGAAGAAAATTAAATTGGTTAGAAAGGCGAGATACAAGAGCTAATAGCTCGATTCTGGATATACAAATAGTAAACACACACATTATATGACTCTTAGAGCTCAGGAATTTGTACACCAGTGGATTGACTATTGAGGGGCGGGATCTAAGAGCCAAAGCTCAAACCCCGCAAGCACAACTAGGTGAGTACATACGCATGTACGCTCAAGGGGTGTATAAAGAGGATTTATCCGGCGCATCATTCATTACACACCAGAAACCATGAGTAACAAATGCTAGACACAACAGACAGCTAATCACAGGTTCTACAGCCGCTGCAGCTCATTAACAGCGTGTATTACATGCAACACTAACCCCCCCCCCCCACACACTCACGCACTACAGGCTGCGGCGGAAAGGGCAATAGCAGATAGCGCTCCACTATCCACTAACGATAAATTTAACCTATAGATAATTTTACCCTATATTCATAGGGTCAATTCAGCCAGAAATACATGTGGGTACAAATGTTCTATAAATCAACCTCGAGACCCATACCTCTATGTAATGCTTCCGTACGCGTGCGCCCGCGCACGTGTGTGTGTGTGTGTGTGTGTACTCACCTATTTGTGCTTGCGGGAGTTGAGCTTTGGCTCTTTGGTCCCGCCTCTCAACAGATCAATCAACTGGTGTACAGGTTCCTGAGCCTAATGCGCTCAATCATATCTACATATAAAACTGTGTATGGAGTCAGCCTCCACCACATTACTGCCTAATGCATTCCATCCGTTAACTACTCTGACACTGAAAAAGTTCCTTCTTCCGTCCCTGTGGCTCATGTGGGTACTCAGTTTCCACCTGTGTCCCCTTGTTCGCGTCCCGCCAGTGTGGAATAGTTTTTCCTTGTTTACCCGGTCGATTCCCCTGAGGATTTTGTAGGTTGCGATCATGTCCCCCCTTACTCTTCTGTCTTCCAGTGTCGTAAGGTGCATTTCTCGCAGCCTTTCCTCATAACTCATGCCTCTTAGTTCTGGGACTAGTCTAGTAGCATACCTTTGGACTTTTTCCAGCTTCGTCTTGTGCTTGACAAGGTACGGGCTCCATGCTGGGGCTGCATACTCCAGGATTGGTCTTACATATGTGGTGTACAAGATTCTGAATGATTCCTTACACAGGTTCCTGAACGCTGTTCTGATGTTAGCCAGCCTCGCATATGCCGCAGACGTTATTCTCTTTATGTGGGCTTCAGTAGACAGTTTTGGTGTGATATGAACTCCTAGATCTTTCTCTCTGTCTGTTTCATTAAGTACTTCATCTCCTATTCTGTATCCTGTGTCTGGCCTCCTGTTTCCACTGCCTAGTTTCATTACTTTGCATTTACTCGGGTTGAACTTCAACAGCCTTTTGTTGGACCATTCACTCAGTCTGTCTAGGTCATCTTGTAGCCTCCTACTATCTTCCTCTGTTTCAATCCTCCTCATAATTTTTGCATCATCGGCAAACATTGAGAGAAACGAATCTATACCCTCTGGGAGAACATTTACATATACCAGAAACAGTATAGGTCCAAGGACTGACCCCTGCGGGACTCCACTTGTAACGTCTCACCAATCTGAGACCTCACCCCTCACACAGACTCATTGCCTCCTGTTGCTTAGGTACTCCTTTATCCAGTGGAGTACCTTCCCTTTCACTCCAGCTTTTTCACTAGCCTCTTGTGTGGTACTGTATCAAAGGCTTTCTGACAATCAAAAAATATGCAGTCTGCCCATCCTTCTCTTTCTTGCCTTATTTTTGTTGTCTGGTCGTAGAATTCAAGTAACCCTGTGAGGCCATCGCTGAACCCATGTTCATGCTGTGTTACAAAGTTCCTTCGCTCCAGATGCTCCACTAGCTTTCTTCGCACAATCTTCTCCATCAGCTTGCATGGTATGCAGGTTAGGAACACTGGCCTGTAGTTCAGTGCCTCCTGTCTATCCCCTTTCTTGTATATCGGGACTATGTTAGCTGCTTTCCAAATATCTGGCAGTTCCCCTGTTGCCAGTGATTTGTTATACACTATGGAGAGTGGTAGGCATAGTTCTTTTGCTCCTTCTTTTAGTATCCAAGGGGAGATTCCATCTGGGCCCATAGTTTTTGTCACATCCAACTCTAGTAAACACTTCCTTACTTCCCCGCTGGTAATCTCAAACTCTTCCAGTGGTTTCTGGTTAGCTATTCCCCCTCTTATCTCTGGGATTTCTCCTTGTTCTAAGGTGAAGACCTCCTGAAATTTCTTATTCAGTTCCTCACACACTTCCTTGCCGTTTGTAGTGAATCCTTCCGCCCCTATCCTTAATTTCATAACGTGTTCCTTTACTGTTGTTTTTCTCCTGATGTGGCTATGCAACAGTTTAGGCTGAGTCTTTGCCTTGCTTGAGATGTCATTTTCGTATTGTCTTTCTGCCTCTCTTCTCATCCTGACATATTCATTCCTCGCATTCTGGTATCTTTCTCTGCTCTCCAGTGTCCTGTTATTCCTATAGTTTCTCCCTGCCCTTTTACTTTGCTGCTTAGCTAGCCTACATCTCTGATTAAACCATGGGTTTCTCATCTTCATTTTTCTGTTTTCCTTTTGAACTGGGGCAAACAGGTTTTCTGCATCGTTGCACTTCTGCGTGATGTAGTCCATCATATCTTGCGCCGTCTTTCCCACTGAGCTCTGTTTCCCTTGCTATATTTGTTTAGAATTTTCTTATCCCCTCATAGTTTCCCATTCGATATGCTAACCTTTTGGTTTCGGTATCCCTCCTCGAGTTCAATAACCCTTCTTCAATCAGGTACTCAAACACCAGTACACTGTGGTCGCTCATTCCTACTGGGTCCTCAAAACCGATTTCTCTTATGTCGGAGTCGTTCAGAGTGAAGACTAGGTCGAGTCTCGCTGGTTCGTCATTGCATCTCATCCTTGTGGGTTCTCTGACATGCTGGGCTAAAAAGTTTCTAGTCACCTCCTCCAATAGTTTGGCTCTCCACTTATCCTCGCCTCCATGCGGTTCCTTGTTCTCCCAATCAATCCTTCCGTGATTGAAGTCGCCCATGATGAGCAGGTGGGATCTATTTCTACAGGCAGCAGAGGATGCCCTCTCAATTATAGTGTTAACTGCCATGTTGTTGTTTTCATACTCTTGACTGGGTCTTCTGTCATTTGGTAGAGGGTTGTATATTACTGCTACTACTATTCTTGGTACTCCCATTGTCATGGTGCCTGCTATGTAGTCTCTGAACCCCTCACAGCCCGGGATAGCCATCTTCTTAAAACTCAATTCCTTTCTCATGAGTAGGGCCACTCTGCCTTCTCCCCTACCTTCCCTCTCTTTCCTTATTACTGTGTACTCCTGGGGAAACACGGCATTCATTATGATTCCAGAGAGTTTTGTTTCAGTGAGTCCGATTACATCTGGGTTCTCTTCTCGTGCTCTTTCCCTTAGCTCACTTGTCTTGCTTGTGATCCCATCTATGTTCGAGTACATCACCCTGAAACTGACTCTCTTCTGCTTCTCTGGGGGGGGGGGACCTGTGGGATCTGGGGTGAGTGGGAGCTGGGGGTTCTGGTACGGGGAGACTGGTGGAGGAGGGAAGACTTAGGGGGGGAGAGGGGGAGAGGGGGAGGGTAGGGGGGGAGGGGGAGGGGAGGGGGGGAGAGTGAGAGGGGGAGGGTTGGGGGGGAGAGTGAGAGGGGGAGGGTTGGGGGGAGAGGTCGAGGGTTGGGGGGGTGAGAGGTCGAGGGTTGGGGGAGCAGGGGGGGGGGGAGGAGAGGATTTGGAGGATAGGGGAGATGGGGGGGGAGAAGAGGGAGGAGGGCTCGGGGGACGTGGGGGGAAAAGGAGGGCTGAGGTGGGAGAGGAAGAGGGGAGGGTTTAGGGGAGTGGTGGAGAGGGGAAGACTTAGGTGGGGTGGGGGACAGTGGGGGGCTTAGGGGGATGGGGGAGAATGGAGGGCTTGGGGGTGGGAGAGACGAAAGGCATGTGGGAGAGGGGAGGGCTTGGGGGAGGGGGGAGAAGGGAGGTCCTGGGGAGAGGGGTGAGTGGGAGGAGAGGGGGGATTGGGAGGAGGGGGTGGGTGGGGGAAGGGTGCCCTAGGTGGGTACTTAGTGGGGGGCTGACAGGGGAAGGGGCAGGTTGGGTATCTGTTGGAAAGAATGTGGGGTGGTGCCCCACTCCCTGTGGCTGTTGCACTGTTTGAGGAGGGTTCCCCACTCCCCTCTGGGATTGTAGGATTCGGAGTTGTGGTACTCTGATTCCTTTCTCTCTCCCTGCGCTCCTTCCTCGCATCTGCTGCCTGCGTTCTCTCTTCCCTTGTCATATCCCTCTGCAGGAATACTTTTTTGAACTTCTGAACATTTGCTAGCCCACTCTTCCTTGCTAACAGTTCCTCTTTCGTGATTTGGCTCATGAATACCACCTTTATCATTCGGTCTCTGTCCTTGTTGTACTTTCCAAGCCTGAAAACCTTTTCAACATTTTGGTCAGTTCCTTCCATCCTTACCACTCTAAGGATCTTGGTTACTGTGTTTTTGTCCTTGTCTCTCAGCTCCATTGGACTAGTCCATATTTGCTCTTTAATGCCTGCTACTACTACTGCTCTTTTTCTCTCTATCATCCGGCTAGTACATCTAGCTGCTTCCTGAGAGGAAGCCACTTCCATAGCAACTTCCTTAACTGCAGACCTAGCTTCAGGGCTCTTTTTAAGCATTTCAGCAAATGAGAGCTGGGTTGTGGTGGTCCCCTCCACAGTAGCATTCCCATCTCCCTGAGGTATGGTTTGTGTCTGGTATTGCGGAGGAGTCTCCTTTAGGCATCCTCCTTTGCTGCCCTTAGTTCATCCTGCAGGTTGGCTACTGTCTCCCTCATTACCCTCAGTCCTTCACTGAATTCATCCCGCATTTGCTGGAGTAACTGAATGTGTGTGTGTGTGTGTGTGTGTGTGTGTGTGTGTGTGTGTGTGTGTGTGTGTGTGTGTGTGTGTGTGTGTGTGTGTGTGTGTGTGTGTGTGTGTGTGTGTGTGTGTGTGTGTGTGCGTATATACGCAGACACTATAACAGCATGTTGTGGTGGGAAACATGCGGGTAAGCCTCGCGTTGCGTAACATGAACAGGGCGAGCTCTACGTCTCTATATGTCTCGTATGCACGCACAAGAACACTTGAATCGGTGGGTTGTGAAGTGCTAAGAGTCGGAAGGTGTTGTTGTGGCTGAGCTCCTGTATGTAAATAGTTTATTGTCGAGCTCTCCGATTTTCAACTACATGATTGGTTATTAAAAAAAAGACCACTTCGGAAGAGCCGTATTGAACAGTTAAACAAGAATTAGTCTTGAATTCACAGTCCAGTACAGAAATAAACTCTGTATACACACCTAAAGCCCACTGTTAGGTGAATGTACATACAACTCTCGGTGTATATATATAATGTTGACCACACTGAGTGTAGTGGTGTGAATATCTGCTGAATAAGCTATGTTTCTCACGATTTGATAAGAATCAAATGTGAAATATTTTTGGCTAACCAGACGCGTTCGATCTTATATGCAACCGGTCTATAAATATCGAAAACGATCATTCAGAGAGCGTCCATATCAACAGGGCTTTTCATTGAACAAAAGCTTAAAAATTGATGCAGTGATTGATAGCGTTGAAAGAGCGGAGCGTTGTAGGAACAATGGTGTCAAAAGGTCAACCAATCATCTTTCATAACTAATTCCTAAAGAATTAAGAATTTGCCTGAGATGAGCTGAGTTGCTCGTGCCTTTTCATAAATCTGTGCAAGGAAGAATAGAATATACTATTATATTTTTTACATATTATATATATATATATATATATATATATATATATATATATATATATATATATATATATATATATATATATATAAATTTGTGAGGGTACCACCTCTGGTGCCAATGTGGGGACCCATAGCCTCGGAGAAGAAAATAAAAAGTATTCAGAGGAGACCTTGTGGTTTCTCACTGAACACAACTATTATCTTCTCCTACCACCCCCATTCTTTTGTATGTACACATATATATTTGAACTTTGTTACAAAAAAGAAGTTACATATAGGTTACAAAGATGGTTATCATAGGTTGTCGAGTTCCTCCAGCTCCTCAGATGGCGGGCAGGAACCCTGGATGCAGTGCGCATTTCCCCTCTGTATCGCCACGCTAAGGCGCTGGAAAAGAAAGCTGGCAGCTCTAGGGTCCCTTGTTGTTTCAATGAGCCTAGAACCCAGTTCCTTCAAAAAACTGGTAGCACTTTTACCCCAGGTGCCGAGTGTCTCAGAAGCAATGGGGACAAAATTGTAGTGGTGATCCTGTTCTCTATACTTACGGGATTTGGCTGCTTCCCTGTGGGTGGCAGCGCCACCTGGTTGTGCAACACTGAGGTTAATGTAGGTGTTAGCCAGGGTTGATACGCACGTGTAGTCCCATACCAACTGCTTGCCATTCTCCCAGGGGTTCACTGTGATACCATCCGAGCGACCAATAAGAGCATCAGAGTTACGGGGCGTTAGGTAACGGGGCTCTCTTTCAGCTGGGCATCCAGCTGTGGTGAGGCTCCTCTTGATGATGTCGTTAACTTCACTGTGCCTCGAGTGCCATCCCCCTGTGCTTTGGCAGAGTAGGCCATGGTGGCCGTACCTGTCAGCCACCACCTCGCCGCAAATACACCTATATCTGGTGTGGATTGGGGCAGCAAGGCGAAGGGCCACAGCAATTCGGAGGGCGTGTGGTGTGAGACGCGTGCCAGTTGCCGACATTGGGGTTGCTAACAGGAAATCCCCTGCATGTGGGGCTGCTACTGCTGTGAGGCGAGCAATGTCGTGTTGTCTTGTTGCAGCACCCAGGCACTCTGTAGCAACTTGGTCTACAATGGGGACATCCCAGCTGGATTGCTTGTGGGCTTTTGGGGATGGTGGTTGAGGTGATGGGCCTGCACGAGAGGCCCACTCTGTTGCACAGCATGTAAAATTGGGATCATGTACACCTGCCAGCTGATGTAAGTGGGTAGGTAGAATTTCCTTCACAAGGTCGTCGGATGCTGATAAGGAGGACAGGAAGGCTGGAACAGCGATTTGCGTTGCTGTTCGAACTCCGAGGCCCCCAAGTCTTAAGGGAAGAGAGGCTTGTTTCCACTGTAGGTCATCAAGAGAGAGGTTAAGGGCTTTTTCTAGCATTGATTTCAGTAACTGGTCATACTCACATAGTTTTTGGCTACTGTAAGATGGTGAACACCTCAGAAAGTAGGATAACCTGGGGAGGGACAGACATCTGGTGATGAGGTAGAGTGCATCATGAGCATCAATATCCTCAATCCTCCCATCCATCCTCTTAAGGTCGGCGATTTTCTTATCAAGTACCTCATCGATGGCTTTCAACCCCAGGGGAGCTCCTAGGAGTGTGCTGTCTTCAGGTTTAGTTTTATGGATATTTGGCAGAAGACCCTCTATTCTCTCTACGATGCCCTGGTTGGAACATATTATTTCACATTTAGAAGGGTTCAGGGTGAGGCCTAAAACTGCACCTTGCTCCTGGATTTTTCTGATGTCCTCCAGGAGGGAGTCTTGGGAACCAGCTAGGGTACCATCATCCAAGAACCAGATGTTAAGCTCGCTGGACAGGACCTCTGTGACTTGTTTGATGACTAAGCAGAAAAGGAGAGGAGCGAGGGGGTCACCCTGTTGGACGCCTTCTCGCGAGTCAATTTCATGTTCGCCAAAAAGTAGCTTAAGATCCATACTGTAGCATGAATGTACAAAAGGGTAGAGGGAAGGGAAATGACTATGAACCGCACGGAGTACAGCATCCCTCTGCACCAAATTGAAGGCATTTTTGAAATCTAGCTTGATAAGAGCCTTTTCGTCTGTGATGTTGGTGATGAAGGCTCGAGCTGCATGGGCTGCCGCCTCACACCCTTGTGGAATGCCGAACCCGAGCTGTTTTGGCTTCAGCATGTTGGCCGCTGCATCACTAACTGTTCTTGCAGCTGCCTTTGCGACGAGACGCCGGAGAGAATTGCCCACAGCTATTGGCCTGATCCCTCCATCCTTTTTCTTTAGAGCACAGAGAGATGCTCCAAAAAAGATAGGTCTTATGGTCGCTGGTATGTTGCCAGCTAGACATGTGTTGGTTAATCTGGTTAGTTCCACCAAGAGGTTCTTTGCAATGTCACCCAGTGCAGGGTTGAGCATTTGCTTGAGGTGGTTGGGTTTTAGACCTGTGAACCCACCTGCTGATCCTGTAGGGAAGGACATGGCTGCTTTATGGACCACAGATTCAGCCACCCAGAGAGGTTCTGCTCCGGTAGCCCCCACTTGTACAATGTCGTCCTCACGCGAAGCCCTGGGTGGGTGTTTCTCCCTTAGGGCTTGAGCTGTTGCGGCATCTCTGTCGGCAATTGAGTCCTCACTGGTGATGACTCTTACTGCGCCAATAGTGTTTCCTTCTTCTATTTTCTTGGTGACTGATGTGCTGATTTTTGATGTCTCGGATATGGCACTGTTGCTCTTCCTGCCGTGGGTGTTTCTCGCGCGAGTGGGCAGGCGCACCTGGTTGTCCTCCCTGGGAAAATCATTTATAGCTTTGATGACTGAGGCAGCTAAAGTCTTGTCTCTCCTTGCAGGGGTGGCTAGACATATGTTGCCAAACATTAGGAGGTTGTGCCATGCTTGGGTCGTTCCAGGAGAGTCGTTGACCTTTCTCAGGAGGGCGGATAATTTGGCTGCTGCATGGGGGCGGGCTGCTTTAGGGATGTGTTGCAAGGTTCTGGCTGATGTTGCTTTAATTGCTTCTAATAAGTTTTCTGTGGGAATGAAGGTCTGGGAGGTGTTTTGCCTTACGGGCAGTGTGGGCTGTTGACTGGTGTTCTCCCTGGGAGGGCGCCCAGAACCCAAACACCTGGCTCCGTTGTGGTAATGAAAGCGCACATTATCGTCCCTCAACCGGATATAGCATACCCTGTCACACGTCTGACATCTACCTTGTCTACCCCTGCTTGATGGCTCATCTTGGCTTGGAGAAGCCTGGCTGTCTGTTGAGAGCTGCGACATGGGCGGGCGCTGGGCGGGAGGGTGGACGGCGGGTGGAGACTGGAGGGTGGGCGGCGGTTGGAGGCTGGGGGGATAGTCAGCTGGCCGTGGCTCTTACTACTCAGATGAGTGGTAATACATATACCATCTCTATACGAAGTGTGGGTATACACCCACTACACAATATGTGGGTATACATTGAGTGGGTGGGTGGCGTAGACACACATGGGAGCCTCCCGGCTTCTATGGCCGGGTGGCAAGGTGGCCTCGTGGGTGGGGAGGCGACGTGGTGGGGTGGGTAGGAGGGGGAGAGAAGGTACTTCCCGGCCTGGGCGCTGGGTGGGGGCGGGGGTCAGGGCGACACTAACACTGGTATAATTTCCCCGTATATCACTGCACAATAATGAGTGAATCACACACTTGTAATCTGACTCACTGCACGTGTGATGTACTAACAATATGATAGATATGTTGCGCCAATTATCGCTGACAACGTAACTTCTTCAACAAAACTTTCAAAAAAGAAAAACACAAAACACTATTTGGCACACGCGTAACCCCCACCTCTCTCTCCTGACCACACAACACCCCTCACTCACCCCCCCACCTCCCCTAACTATGGGAGGCCTGCAGGGTTCATCCTGGCCCCTCACTCCAGCCTCCATGACTCCACACTGCCAACCCACCTGTTTTGATAAGTTTTCACATAGATGGTACACCGTAGGCACTTCCGGCCACTCCCACGTCTGCTTGGTGTATTCACGGTGAATATGGTTGAGTCTTGGTACGGTGAGGCCAAGATGTCTCAGGGTAATGGCTGAGAAGGCAGCAGCTCCTCCGCCACACGTCCGTCCCCTAGGCCTCTCTCTCTCTCTCTCTCTCTCTCTCTCTCTCTCTCTCTCTCTCTCTCTCTCTCTCTCTCTCTCTCTCTCTCTCTCTCTCTCTCTCCCGCCCGATTTTCTCCCACAAGGCCCGATTTGCCTAGTAAGCCAAGTTTTCCAGAATTTCAATATTTTTCTCATTTTTTCTTATGAAATGATCAAGCTATTTATTTCATTATGTATGAGCTATTTTTTTTAAATTTGAGCTAAAACTAACTTAGATATATGACCGAACCTAACCAACCCTACCTAACCTAACCTAACCCATCTTAACCTAACCTAAACTAACATAACTAAAACAATAATTCATGTTCTTAATATAATATCATAATAATATTTAAAATAAACCAATAGGAAACCATTTATTGTTTTCTATTGTTTCCTATTATATGGCAACCCGTTCTCGCACTTTCTTACAGTCAATACTGACTTATTAAATACGTGCATATGTGACATACTAAACATACTAGTTTACCTTGAAAAGCTTCATAGAAAACACCAACCTTACCTAACCTTCTTAGAATGTTAAGATAAGCATCTTATTGATTCGCAATTACAATTATTATTTCTTCTTTTTTGAGATATATACAAGAGTTGTTACATTCTTGTACAGCCACTATATTGGTGTTCTTGTACTTGATTTTGACTAGTACGCGTAGCGTTTCGGGCAGGTCCTTGGAATACGATCCCCTGCCGCGAAGAATAGTTTTTTCATCCAAGTACACATTTTACTGTTGCGTTAAACAGAGGCTACAGTTAAGGAATTGCGCCCAGTTAATCCTCCCTGGCCAGGATACGAACCCATGACATAGCGCTTGCGGAACGCCAGGCGAGTGTCTTACCACTACACCAAAGAGACTTAACCTATTATAGTTATAGGTTAAGTAATAATTGTAATTACGAAGTAATAAGATGTTTATCTTAACATACTAAGAAGGTTAGGTAAGGTCGGTGTTTTCTATGAAGCTTTTCAAGGTAAACTAGTATGTTTAGTATGTCAATTATGCACGTATTTAATAAGTCAATATTGACTATACGAAAGTGCGAGAATGGGTTGTATATGGTAAAGTCACCCTTAACCCCCCCCCTCTTCCTTTCCCCCTCTCAACTTCCCCATTCTCCCCCCATCTCCTCCTCCCTCCTCCACCCATCCTTCCCCCCCCCCCACTAACCGCGAACAGATATTTTCCTTTAATTATGCGGAAAAATAACATTGACATATTATAGAATGCTAAAATGCGCTTTCGACCTACAGGTGTCATAGTGTCAGGGATCACTGGTTATAGGTATTGCAGGTGTGGCAGGAATCACTAACTACAAGTGTTGCAGGGATCACTAACCACAGGTGTGGCAGGGATCACTAACTACATGTGTTGCAGGTGCGAGAAGGGTCGTCAGTGGTGGCAGAATACAACAACACAGAGCCCAAGTTCAACATCACCTCTCTGGCGCCAGGCAGAGACTACATGCTGGCAGTCTTCACCAGTCACGTCAAGGCTCGCGGCCACCCCACCACCTTGCTCATGAAGACCCACACCCCCATGGCCGAGCAGGTCGCCCCAGAGAGAGTCTCCGTCAATTGTGAGTGTGTCTGGTTGTGGTGTTGGTGTTCGTAAGTGTGTGTGTGTGTTGAACTTGCATGGTCAAGGGCTTGTTAAACCTGTTCTCTTTCCTCCCTGTTGGATTAATTCAGTCACCTACAACCCTCCTGTTTCATTGATTTCCAGTAACTCAATTTCACTTGGCTACCCGTTCTTTAAAGAGGCACTGTACTACCAGATTATGGTAGCGTCCTCGGCTTGTAGGCGCCTTGTTTGGATAATTGCTTACTTGTGTATTTTTTGTTCAATAGTTTCCTCCCTTGCTGTTGCCTACTCACGCATTGGGGCTATAGTTATTCATTCACATTTAATTTGGTTATATTTACGATTTGGCTTTATTTAGGTAAATAGGCAGTGTGTGTGTGAGATCATTTTATTTCTATGTTTATGTAGAGTGTTGCCTTATGGGGAAGCGTTTTAACTCC
Source organism: Procambarus clarkii (assembly GCF_040958095.1). Lineage (NCBI taxonomy): Eukaryota > Metazoa > Arthropoda > Malacostraca > Decapoda > Cambaridae > Procambarus > Procambarus clarkii. The sequence goes on from NC_091170.1 coordinate 8,704,101, forward strand.
TTTTATATGTATTTGTGCGTTCAATTATTCACTAATTTATAACTTTATCAATACTTGTCTTTGCTTGTTTTAAATTTATATTTTATTTATAATGATGATGACAAATAATATAGTAAATAGATTGCTTTGCTTAGAAAATAATAATTTATAAATGTCTTACAGTACAAAGTTAGATAACATCTCATAATATTCCCAAAGTTGTTTTTTCTTAATATTCACATACACTTTACAAATACACGAGACGGATTACCAAATTATATGTGGGTAACTCTTACATAATTTATCGTCACCGCTGACTTTCATGGAAAAAATAATAGAATCTACTTTTATCAATTATTATCCAAATTGTAATATCTCTTAAGGGGAGTGGTTACCTAGCCCATCATTCTAAGATTTCCCAACGTCAAGAAACTGTCGTACTAAAGTGCCCTAATCCTACCCTACCAGAGGACCCAAAACAGAAAATAGGATAGAAGGTCAATTTCGCGAGCCGCTACGCCAAAATACGACGATCTATTAGGCGGATCAGAAGTGGAGGGATTATGTAACACGGTTACAGCCCAAGGCTTACCCCTGTTTCCCAGTACACCATGTAAGCAGCGTCCGCAGTCATTTTCGCTCACTGCTGAAGAGTATCCCGTCTTGGGATCGAAATATCGATCCCAATAGCAACCGAATAGTGGGACATTATTTCCTATAAATAAGATCCTGAAAATGATAAAGTAATTTTTACAAATATTTTTAAAGTAGATAAAAATTATTCTCACTTGCTGCTATTTGAATTTTTAGGTCGTTTATTTTGCATTAAATCAATTTGGTAGTTGATTTGATGATGGGTTTAGTTTCTATCAACCACTTGGGTCATTAAGGCAGCCACTGTAGCTTACTGACCAGCCAGCTAATTGAAGCTTTTATCACAGTTAAAAATTAATATAAACCTGTGTATATACACCGGGAAGCGGGGTATACTTCCCAGTGAATACTCACCAGGGTATAAAAAAACCTGGTATATATAAATCCCTTGATAACAGTAAACTAATAGTCACTGGTGTGTTGAACAGAACAAGGAATTGTGAATATACATATTAATACAGGATATCCAAATGACAAGTATACACACCTTTAGACAGACGTTCACTGACGGAAACAGGATCACGATAGGAAGGATCACGATCACTATTTACAAACAAAGGATAGAGCCAAACAGGTGAATAATGAGAGCCCCTAAGGGATAATATTTGTCTTGTCTATACACAGTAAACAATCACGGAGAGGAGCCTCCGCCCCTTACAGACGACTCTCCGGTGAAGCCTGGAGGAACCCCGGTGAGCGTGGTGGTGTCGGGGGTGGTGGTGGGCGTGATGGTGGGCGTGGCGGTGGTGGTGGCGGGCGTGGTGACCTGTAGGGCCCACCACGCCCAGAGGAACTCCCCGGGGAAGGCCCACCAGCATCACAACGCTTCCAGAAATTCGCTTCTGGAATTGCCTCAAAATGCCCTGTACCAGTCCTACACCAGGCATCCTTCCTGTGGTGAGTCCTGTACCAGTCAGCCTTCCTGTGGTGAGTCCTGTACCAGTCAGCCTTCTTGTGGTGAGTCCTGTACCAGTCAGCCTTCCTGTGGTGAGTCCTGTGCCAGTCAGCCTTACTGTGGTGAGTCCTGTATCAGTCAGCCTTCCTGTGGTGAGTCCTGTGCCAGTCAACCTTTCTGTGGTGAGTCCTGTACCAGTCAGCCTTCCTGTGGTGAGTCTTGTACCAGTCAGCCTTCCTGTGGTGAGTCCTGTACCAGTCAGCCTTCCTGTGGTGAGTCTTGTACCAGTCAGCCTTTCTCTGGTAAATTCCTGAATAGCGATCAGCCCTATACGCGGTCCTGTTAATTCTTATTTCTGAAGTAAGTTCTTAGCTCACAATCTTTCTGTAATTCAAGTCAGAATTATAAAGGCATTAGCACACTAGGTATAGAGGTGGTAAAGTTGGAACTTTATTTTATACCCAAGAGTCAATTTGCCTGAGATTAGGTATACACACCTGCAAGTCATATGAGTATGATTTGCAAAGAATAGCCAGATGTGCATAGGTGTAGGGTGTCACAGTATAGTCTTAAGAGTTCGCTTAGGTCTTAGACTAAGTTCAGGATTAATTGCTTATTGGTCAGTTTGTGGAGAGTGAAATTTGGAATTGTTGTAAAGGCGATTATTGACCGGATGGACGCGGATTGTGGATTGTGATGATGGGTTCGTGGATTGTGGATTGTGGTGATGAGTTCCTGGACTGTGAAGTGTGATGATGAGTTTCTAGATTTGATTATATTCCTCGATCATATATTGCTCAATGTCATTTATGTTTGGGGTTTGCAACACCTGACAGATGATGAGTAGTGTGATCATCATGAGTTTGATGAGACGATCAACCCATAACTGGGAACATGTCAATCATGACAGGTTTGGAAGACGATATGAGATTGCATAAACATTATGAAAAATTAAAAACTCTCTTCATTAATTAGTTCAGCTTTTTTAATAATGTACAAACAAAGGGGGCGGGGGAGACACTGTTTACTTACAGTGTTTGCGTCTTAATACTTTATGCAAATTTTCCCAAGAAGAATCGTTTAACGGTACTCTTTTTCTCTGTCACTATCTCCATTTCTCTCTTCTCTTCATATCTTTTCTGTTTCTTCTCGCTCTCTCTCTCTCTCTCGCTCTCTCTCTCTCTCTCTCTCTCTCTCTCTCTCTCTCTCTCTCTCTCTCTCTCTCTCTCTCTCTCTCTCTCTCTCTCTGACATACACACACACACCATGGATCTTACATCTGTAAAATACACTAACTGTCTCTGAATTGTCTTTCAGAGCTGTTGACAACGTTCTCTCCAGGACCCGTGGTTGTGACACAGGTAACTTCTGGGCTGTCTTCCAAGCGCTCATCTCCACTTTTCCGAAAATCATCCACCCAAAGCGCCCCTGGGGGGCCCTTCCCCAGAGGTATGCGGCCCCGAAGCTCCTCGTGCGGGGGTCCAGTCCATGTGTTGGAGGTGGAGGCCGACGACATCACCACCCCGCGAGTGGAGATCCAGTCGCCCTCCAGGCTGTCGAGGCTAAGCTTGAGGAGCGAAGCCCTCAGACTCCGAGACTCTCCCTCGCCTTTATCACTGCAGTGTGAGGCCTTGCAGCAAGCGGAGTCTCAAGCTGAACTGAACCTGGTGGCCCAGGGTGAGGCCCAGGGTGAGGCTCAGTCTGCATCTCGCGTTCATCTCCAGTCATTCTCAGCATCCCATCTGCGTCCTTCATCCCAGCAGCGCGTCTCACCTCAGCCTTATGATGCCGTGATGCTGCAGCATCTTCATCCCCAGGTTCACACTATCCCTCACACTCTGCCGCAGATCACACTCACGTCACAAGCTCACACTACGTCTCACCCTGATCTAGCCTCCTCCAAGCCTTTCCCTGAAGACCTGCCTCACACTCAGATACATCCCTCCATCTTGACACGGAAGTACAGCACGGCGTCACTCCGTGGTGACTGCCCTGGTCGGTCTTCCCCCGTGTCCCACACCGGCACGCCCCCACACACTCCGTGCACACTACACACTACAACCCTCCTACGTAACCTGCATCACACTCCCACTCTCCCACACAAAGTTATACAGCCACTAGCAGCAGCAGCACCCACATCACCACACACAGCCACACTACCACACACAGCCACACTACTACACACAGGCACACTACCACACACAGCCACAGTACCTCACACAGCCACACTACTACACACAGCCACACTACCACACACAGCCACACTACCACACACAGCCACACTACCACACACAGACACACTACCACACACAGGCACACTACCACACACAGCCACAGTACCTCACACAGCCACACCACCACACACAGCCACACATCCTCATCCCAGTAGATATCAACATACCGTTCCACTCCCTCACACGACTACACCGCCTTACACAGGTACTCTCTCCCCTTTGGCAACAGCTCAGGTTCGACCAGCAGTGCGTTCTGCGGCCTCCCAGCCGCAACCGGTTCATCCAATCCCCCATGTCCCCCTGTCTCCAGCGCAAGAACCGCCGGAACCTATCCATTCTCACACAACCCCTCACCTAGAACCACCTATAATACAATGTAATTCACCTCAAAGTGCTTCAATAAAACTTTATCCAACTTTTCGGTAGTCTGGCTGTTTATTAATCCTAACTTCGAGAAAATACGTTTTTTGCAACAAAGCAGAAGGAATGATGATTGGCTGGTGTTTGCAGCTCTCATCTTCGGATATTTACAATTAATTCTCAAGTTGCAAAACACCTAATGTGTATAAATATATACTAAAGCAGGATAAACTGTACTCCCACGATACTTATTAATGTGACAGGAATGAAGTTAGAAACCACAAGGCCATACATAATGGTTTGTAATGAACAGTAAGTGAGAGAGAGAGAGAGAGAGAGAGAGAGAGAGAGAGAGAGAGAGAGAGAGAGAGAGAGAGAGAGAGAGAGAGAGAGAGAGAGAGAGAGAGAGAGAGAGAGAGAGAGAGAGAGAGAGAGAGAGAGAGAGAGAGAGAGACTAGTAGTTTAAGAAAATAAACTTCACCGTTTGCAGGCACCATGTAATCTATTTAATAGATTTCACAAATTAGTTAATAAACTACACAAATTAGTTAATAGACTACACAAAACCCTATCTTACAATACAGGCTCACGATGAGCTCGTCTGAGCTACAATCCATCATCCTCGTGTTATGCTCGTCCAAGATAGGTTATCTTGAGATGATTTCGGGGCTTCAGTGTCCCCGCGGCCCGGTCCTCGACCAGGCCTCCACCCCCAGGAAGCACCCGTGATAGCTGACTAACACCCGGGTACCAATTTTACTGCTAGGTAACAAGGGCATAGGGTGAAGAAACTCTGGCCATTGTTTTTCGCCGGAGCCTGGGATCGAACCCAGGACCACAGGATCACAAGTTCAGCGTGCTGTCCGCTCGGCCGACCGGCTCCCAGATGAAGATGCGACCATTCCCAGGGCGCAATTCTTAATAACAAATTATTTAACGATAAAACGACATATTCTCACTTATAAATTAATATTAATGAATATTATAAGTCTGTGCATTGTTATGCTTACATCATGTGTTTTGATTCTGTTGACAATGTTTAAAATTGGAACGAGTGAGTGAAGCGTTAAGTGAACAGAGATTCGAACACAGGTATAGCCAATTAAGCACTATAATAAAAGCTCCAAAGTATTGAGCCCTTCTTAGAGTGCTTTGTTGCTCATAATCAAGGAGGTTGGGCGTCGGAATTTAAAGGTTTTACAAAATATTTTACAAAATATTAATAGTTTTACAAAATATTCATAATAAACTGAAGACACGAACCTCGTGGCGAGACTTGTGTTGAAACACATTCCAAAATCTGGTCTGAAGAACGGGATTAATAACTACTACTACTACTCAGCCCGTCCTCCAAACAAAGATCCAAAAGTGATTCCATGCACCCACCAAACCCCCTGTTTATGAATGAAAAACGGTTTACACACGACTCACAACTCATTTCGTTCAAACACTTCCGGAACAAGTGTTTCACTGACGAATTTTGTTCGAACCACAACGCTATAAATGCTTCACCCACGTACTACAAATACAAATAATCGCCAATAGAACCCAACCACCTAACCTAACCTAACCTATGCCTATATATGCACAAAATGCTAATATATCATAATATTAATTTATATTTGAGAAAATTCCTGTTTTGAATGAACAGCATGTTAAAGTTTTTGAATGCGTGTGTGGAGTCGACCGCTGGGTGGAATGGACTTGAGTCGAGGACGGGTTGTACTACTAGACTGGGGCCAGATTCACGAGGCAGTTACGCAAGCACTATGAACCTGTACATCTATTCGTTTGCCTTGTTCGGGTAGAATGTAGTCACAGTAGTCGCTTCTGTATATATTTATTGACCGAGACAACAAGGTATATATCTGCCTAGCCGAGGTCCACCTACTCTGAGTCTGTGAGCAGAACTGAGGCTGCTGGGAGCAAGGGCTGATGCTCCTCTGTCTGGCATGACGTCAGAGGCCTACTTGCCTGTGATTGGTTATATTTCAACTGACATAGAATTTGAGTATAACACCGCTCGGACACGCTACCAAGTCGACGTCCCTTGTCGACAAGCTCTGGCTAGCTATATAGTTACAATGATACTGAAAGGACCTCGGTGGCATTCAATAATGGCTTACATGTGAAATTTGCATAATAAAACATTGAAAGAAGATCAGGTGTGCGTAATACTAACTCGGCATATGCACCAAAAAAAAAAAATTCAGCATAATAGGTGAAAATCATGGTAACAATGCTTTGATTAAACCAGAGTATTAAGAACATGTGGATGTCTACTGATCAGATATGAACAATACAACTCAAGGTATTGCCTAAACAAAATTATTAATATGTGTCAATGCCATGTGCTTGAAAACCATACAAAATTAAACAATTATTACATTAATGGAACAAAGTTCTGACCTAACAACCACAAATGAATTTCAAGATAGATAATGATTTTTTTCTGTTTTTTTTTCTTTTCTTTTTTTTGACACTGAAATATACAATATATTTACAAGACCAATGTACAATATATTTAATGTGCCATATATTTACAAGCTATATACAAGACCTGGATCAAGAAGACTAACATCTGCGTAATAGCAGTCAGGATTCACTGGCCATAATGTGGTTGCTAGAACAATAATAACTCTTATGACAAGCACTGTAAAAATACAAATGATAGTAGACTTAACAATGGCATCTAATTTATAACAAAATAAAGTTCAGAAAAACTATACATTATATATAATGGTAATAATAAGACACATGTGGTAGAAATACTGCAAATGTTTTTTTTTTTTTCAAAACAAACAGAATAACTGCAGATTGCACTCAATTATAAATTCTGCGGATATCTACACCTAGCTCATCCAGAGCACTATACAACTCTGGCTCTGACTGAAGGTCCGGAACAGATGAAACTTCATGTGACAAACTATCATCTTGAGAGATATCCTCATTAACGTCTAGCCAATGGACATGTGGTGAGTGCACGGTTGAAACGAGAGGTCTAGATCTAAGATTATAAGTGCTGGTATGGGGTTGCTGAACATCAAGTGGTCTGTCAACCACAGAAGGTGGTGTCCGAGTAGGAGTATCTGTCTGGGTAAGTTCATTGTCATCTTCCTCATCAGTCTCGTCAACAGTCATTTTAGCTAACTTCATGTGGTCTAAATGTTCATTTATATACTCTCCTGTTAACAAGTTCTTAAGTCTGTATTTATTACCTTTAATAAGCTCGATTACCTTATATGGACCCAAAAATTTCTTAGTTAACTTATACATTGGACCAGACCTGTGTTGGTTAAGTATCATTACTACAGATCCAATAGTTATTTTACTGGGTTTAACTCGTGCATTCCTTTGCTAGAGTGAACTCGGCTGTAGCTTTGGACAGTTGTTCTCGTATTTTCTTGAATACTAATTGCATCTGTCTATGCTTCACTTGAACAAAGTCATCTACGTTATATAAGGGAGTAGGAGGTACGTTAATCAATTCATTAGGGAGGATCTTATCTGTAACATAAAGAATAGCGTGAGGTGTGTCACCTGTAGAAACATTAATTGAAGAATTTATAGCACACTGAATTAAGGGTATAAAATCATCCCAATTGTTGTTATCAAAATTCAACGTGACTCTCAAGGCATCTAACACTTTCCTGTTAGTACGTTCGGCTAGTCCATTACTTGCTGGATTGTAAGGCATGATGCTACATTTTTTGATGTTATATAAATCACACAAGCTAGTTAGAATACTATTACTAAATTCTGGACCATTATCTGAAAGGATTACTTTAGGCATACCATATCTACAAATTATTTGGTCATGGAATGCGCTGGCTATAGTTTCTGCTGTTTTGTACGGGATAGGAACTAGTTCGCAAAACCATGAAAAATTATCGACCATTACAAGCAAATGTTTGTTCCCTTTCTCTGTTTCCGCAAAATTTGTCAATAAATCCATCGATACTCGTTCCCAAGGAGCTTTAGTTGCTGGGTACACCTGAATTGGATTAGGTCCTGAAACATGTCCTTTGTGCTGTAAACAAGTTAAACATCTGTCAACATAATGAGCAATCTCCTTAGCCATTTTTGGCCAAAAATACTTCAATCGACCTTGTTGGAGTGTACGATCCTTTCCTGGATGTGCACTTGCAGGAGCATCATGGATAATTTTTAACACAGTTGGTACCAAGACAGCTGGAACAACTAACTGACAACATTTCCTCGGGGGTGTCCCTAGCTTTACTACTCTACACAGTAAATTGTCCAACATAACTAATTCTTTCAATGGTACTGGCGGTTTATGAATCGGGCGAGTGTCTTGCTTAGTCAAAAATTTAATGACGGGTGCCCATATGGGGTCTTGTCTCTGTTCCGTTTCTACTACTGTAGCATCTAATGCTTGGTAATTTAACTGAATCACAGCTACATGTCGAGAAAATGCATCGGCTACAACATTTTGCTTTCCTGGAATATATCCAAATGTGGGATTGAATTCTTGAATTGTGAGCAAATATCTAGCAAACTTTCCAACTGGATTCTTATTTTTAAACAAGGGAATTAATGGTTGGTGATCTGTAAGAACATGAACTGGGTAATTATAAATTGTATCCTTGAAATGTTTAAGTGCCCAGACAACTGCTAAGGCTTCTCGTTCTGTTGCGCTATAATTTTTCTCTTCTTTAGATAATGTACAGCTAGCATAAGCTATTGCGTAATCTCTGTGACCTTCTGTTTGAAGTAATGCAGCACCTAGACCTATGTCACTAGCATCTGTAACCAACGTAAAAGGTTTAGAAAAATCTGGGTACCTAAGGACAGGTGACGAAATCAAGGCTGCTTTGAGTTTTTTGAATGACTGATCCTGGGCCTCTCCCCAAACAAAGGGTTCGTCTTTTCTTTGCAACTTGTAAAGTGGAGCGGCTACAATAGAGAATCCAGCAATAAACGAACGATAAAATCCTACAAGACCTGTGAACTGTCTTACTGCTTCTGCGGTACGAGGTGTTGGAAAATCACGGGCAGCAATAATTTTTGATTCATTCAATGTAATACCTGAAGGTGTAACTGTATGACCTAGGAAATTAATCTTCTGCTTTAAAAATGAACATTTTGCAAGTTTTATTTTTAAATTAGCTTCTGCGAGCTTTGCAAGTACTTTCTCAAGGTTCTGGAAATGAGTCTGAACATCTTGCGACATGATTATGAGATCATCAAGGTAAACTAGAAGAGTACTTCCTATCAATCTACGAAATAGATTTGTCATGAGCCGTGAAAAGGTTATTGGACTACTACACAAACCAAACGGCATTCTTTTGAAATGAAAATGACCATTGAGAGTACTAAAGGCTGTCAATTGTTTACTTTCCTCATCAAGGGGGATTTGCCAGAATCCCTGCAACAAATCTAACGTTGAGAATACTTTGTTTCGACCAATACTTTGCAACAAATCATTTAGAACTGGAAGTGGGAAACGATCAGGTATTGTTACTCTGTTAAGCTTGCGATAATCGATTACACAGGTCTCCAAGTCCCATCTAGCTTTGGTACAAGAATCAATGGAGCGTTCCATGGCGAATTACTCGATTCAATTACATCACTCTGTAACATTTCCTCTACAAGTCTATCGGCTTCTGCTCTCTGAGAATGGGGAAGACGGTAAGCTGGTACATAAATAGGCGTAGTTCCTTGTTCGAGGGGAATTTTATGTGTAATAAGAGGAGTGAGACCTAACTTTTCTCCTGGTAGAGCAACAACAGCTCTATTCCTGTTCAAAATTTCCAAAAGCTGAGCCACAGAGTCAGGAAAATCAGTAGGACTGAGGTGTTGCACTTGCACCTCTGGCTGAGATCCCTGTTCTCCTGGTGTGAGTGTACAAACAGTATGATCCATGGAGACATCATCCACAACTCACACCGGTAACGAGTAATGGGCAAAATCTACAACATGGGTACCAGACTGGAGATGGATGTCGGCATTACTAGTGTTTGCAATAAATAATGTAACAGTACCATCCTGCACTGTGTGCCAGGAGGGTTCAACAAATGTACCATTCACTTTACATGTTTCACTTTCCGCAATCACATCTGACAACTCAGGCACTCCCTGAACCTTAACTCTTATTCTGGTGAGAGAATGAGGGTGTAGCACAGTGTCAGTAGCCGTGGAACCACTGACTTCAGAGATGGAAGCTGCCAGGCGAGCGAGACAACGAGAATCCGTTAGGGCGTCCCCTTCCAGAAAGTCCCGATACTCATTCTCCTTAACAACTGCACAACTACTATGCTTCAATCGAGTGCCTGTTTTCTCGGGTATGCTACCACGACAATGATCTGACAAACCTACGCTTGCAAGGCGTGTGTCAACAAAATTAACGTAATCTGATTGAAGGTTGAACTCGTGGCCCTGTCGATACATGCTACACAAGGGTATGACGTGGTCTTTGATACTTATGTTCTAACGATGGGGAAACAATGCAATATTTTCATCAATCATGGTGTACAGACCTAAGAGAATGTCTCCAGGAAAATGAATAACATCAACAACTAAACATGTTATAGACAATGTGACATCATTGAACTTGAGTGGGAGGTCAATTTCACCCTGAACTTTTACTTTATTTCCTGAAATACCACTTAGGAAAGGTACGTGTGACTGTTTTAAAATAGTAGGGTGCCTACTTTCAATGTCTCTAAGAGCTGAGGGCTTGACAATATTAATTTTTGCACCTGAGTCAAGAAAAACTTTTAAAACTCTACCATGTACAATGGCTGATACAAGGGGACCATCACTTGAGACTGGACAAGTTACTACTTTCGACTTACGTTGTCTGGGATATCTGCGTCTTGTTTGTGTCAAATTTACTGTGGATCCGTCAACATCTACAACTGGTCTATAGTCAGTGTCCTGCTCTGTTAAGTGTCCAAATCTATTTTGGGTAGCTACTGAATACACAGGAAGGGCACTAGGATTGGCTAGCTTGAATTGGTTAGCGGATGGCCTTGGGGGTTTCCCGACGACATGGAGTGAACATTCTGAGCTCCAGCATTCTGTGACTGAGCATTATAATTTGAAGTTGCATTATAGCTGGGCTGGGAGTTGTAAATACAAGAGTTCTGATAATGTCTTGGACGCTGTGCGCCTCGCCAAGACTGACTGTGGGAGTTAAGGTGGAGATGTCCTTTGCCTAGCTCTACAATCTGCAGTGTGGTGACCAACTTGTTTATGGTACTTGCAATATGGAAGCCTAGAATGATTAGATTGACGAGGGGACCGAGAGAATTGTCTAGGAGGTGATGATCTAGAAGCGGACCGACCGACAGTCCCTTGCGAGGTGGTTACTCTTACCACAATGCCAACATGAGGGAGTGGATGGTTGTGGACTATGGTGTTTCGGCAATTTATGAGGCGGTGAATTTGACTGGGGGCTACGAGCATGGGTACGCTTCTGCGACCAAGAGTTTTGAGAGTTTGTGGGAGGATGCTGAGAGCTTGTTACTACATTTACAGTATCAGAGAATCAACAGTTGAGCACTTCGGGGAGCTAGTTTATCGGCGGCATTGTTAATAGCCTCAAACACTTCACCAATTTCATGTTTAACACCAAAATTTTGTTGCTCAACGATTGGTTTAGTATGCTCGGGGGCAAAATGCATTAAGGTACCAAATGCTATCATTTTGGTTATAGCCTCAGGGGACAGATTATTGTCTTTATCTAACCAAGTCGAATTATTCATAGCAGAAACTAAGGCATACAGATACTGATCGAGACGGCTAGTAAACGCATTAAACGATTCACCAGGCTGCATGGTGGCATTGACAATTTTCTTGACTAACCTATACGGGTCAAGGTCTCCTTTGTTAACAAAGCGACGGTGAAAGAAATCCTTAAATTCGGGCCAAGACTGGAGGCTAACAATGGCTTTCTCATCAACAACAAAACGTGCATCACCTTTGGTTGTGTCCACAGCTGACCGTGCAATTGCTAAGTATTCGGCATCAGTAGGCTTAGAAAAACGTGCAACAGTTTTCGCTTCAACCTTACTAAACCATGACTCTAATAAGCAGGATTCACCGGCAAAAAGAGGAATAGCAATTTCCTGAGCTGATCTCTGGCCATTGGGATGAGCAACTGCTCCTGTTGAGTCTGAAGGGGTTTCAACAGTGGTAGGCATTGTCACAGCCGTGGAAGTAATATTTGAACGCAGATTATAATTAAGTGCACCTGGCATCAGAAATAGTATACACAAAAATAAACGCACAAAAAAATATCAACTTGGCTAAAGTAAAAAAAAATGGCAGAAATAAAATTATTAAATTGGGCTAGGCAACAAATAATTAAGAACAAGCAAAATTGTTAATTAAATTAGCAAAATTAAAATTATTAAATTATACTAGACAACAAAATAATTAAAAACACGCAAAATTGTGAATTAAATTAGCAATCTTTCATTAAAATGGCTGGAATTAGAAGTATGTAAATTAATTAAACCCAGGCTAAGCACAGCAATTTAGAATATAAAAACTGGAAGTGCAATTGCAAAATTTCATTAAAAAGATTCAACACAACAAGTGGCAATGCAAGAAATATGGATGTAACATATAAACTGGACACAGGAATGTATATATCTGCTATGGTAAAAAAATTATAATATGAAATATTGAAGGAATAAATTTCAATTTTAGGACTGGAGGAATTAAAAAAAAATATATTGCACAAATCCTTAACTGCTACTAAAACAAGGATTTCATACTTCACTGGAATTTTAATTTACCAATAACACTCTAGGAGAACAATTCAAATTCAATGAAGTTACTGTAAGAAGCAGGAATGTTGAAATCACACAAGAAAACTGTGGGGAGTGGAGTACTGATCCAGCTCCAATATTTAACAAGTCACTGAATGGTTAATTCACAGGATATTATGGATATTATTATGTAAGTCACTTTTTAGCACTTGGCACGTTGTTCTCAACTAGCAATTACTTATCTCAGGGTTGTAATTCATGAGGATCACCATTAGCCAAAGTAGGAGGAACGTCGTGAAGATCTGAAGAGGCACATGTCAGGCGTGTTTACAAACTGGTGCGATGGCAGCGCTCCTGGCGGTGGTGGCGCAAAACTCGAGATAGGACCCCACACTCTGTTGATGCTGGAAGCGCGAAGATAAATTCTGACGACGACAATATTGTGACGATGGAATAATCAGTTGATACTTGCGACGATGGCTGACGACGATTTCAGTAGCCTGAACACTCACAAAGCTTGATACTGTCAGCTTGGGCGGCGGTGGTGGTGGTGGGTGTAGGTTCCCACGTGGTGGCGCGAGATTCAAAAATGGCTGACGCGGGAAGCTTCCTTCCTCCTCACTGATGAATGAGCGTTCTCACAGGAAAATATTGACCCTTACTTCTGAAACGTTGGCCTGGAGTAGTGGTTGATGGCAGGACCCCGGTCTGGCACAATATTTGATGCGTGGGTGGCAGGATGGCAGCTTGTGGCGGTAGCGGCTGTACTGTGAAACACACGGCGATGCTGGGTACTTGAACTTTTCTTTCCAGAAAAAAATTTCTGGGTCCCACTGCTGCTACCAGTATTCGTTTGCCTTGTTCGGGTAGAATGTAGACACAGTAGTCGCTTCTGTATATATTTATTGACCGAGACAACAAGGTATATATCTGCCTAGCCGAGGTCCACCTACTCTGAGTCTGTGAGGAGAACTGACGCTGCTGAGAGCAATGGCTGATGCTCCTCTGTCTGGCATGACGTCATAGGCCTACTTGTCTGTGATTGGTTATACTTCAACTGACATAGAATTTGAGTATAACACATCTTTTCTCAATCTTTGGCACCTTTGTTTACAATAATTAAACAGTTAATGCGTTCCGAAGCATCAGGAGACAACTTATAACAATAACAACAGTTGATGGGGAAGTTTTCATGCTTGTAAACTGTTTAATAAATGTAACCAAAGCCGCCAAGTATTGAGGAAGATGAACACGTTCGTAAGTACTTGCGTAACTGCTTCGTGAATCTAGTCCCTGTTGTGTTTTAATATTGTTCATCAGATCGTCCTCAGACCTCTGATAGATGTTCTTTAAGGCACCAACCCGTTTAGTCTGTTCATGGACTAAAATAATTTTACATTCACAACTGATATCAATTGAACTTTTCTTGAACAATGCTTCGTTCGTTCTTGTCTTTGAATTGCATTTCTCTAAATGCTTCACTCAAGGCACTACAAAGGTCAAATACATCCCAATACAGCCACACGTTTCGTTATACACAGATTTAAAATATTATTAATATTAATTTATTTTTGAGCAAATAGTTGTTGTTATTAAATAATACATTAGTGTTGTTGAATGTTTCTTTGGGAGTTGAGAGCAGCATGAACTACCTCAAAATGCAACCCGTCCTCGACTCAAGTCCATTACATTCAGCAGTCAACCCCACAGACGCATTCATAAATTTTAACATGCTGTTCATTCAAAACGGAATTTTCTCAACTATAAATTAATATTATAATATATTAGCATATTGTGTATATATAGGCATAGGATAGGTTAGGTTAGGTGTTTAGGTTCTGTTGGCGATTATTTGTATTTGTAGTACGTGGGTGAAGCATTTACAGCGTTGTGATTTGAACAAAATTCGTCAGTGAAGCACTTGTTCCGGATATGTTCGAACGTCAGCAGTTGTGAGTCGTGTGTAAACCGCTTTTCATTCATAAACAGGGGGTTTGGCGGGTGCATGGAATCACTTTTGGATCTTTGTTTGGAGGACGGGCTGCAGACGAGCACAGAGAGCTATGAACCGTTTGGCTCGGCCATAGCTTAGCCAAGCATGGCCCGAGGGAGCGCGAGCTGTGTTCATACGGGTCACCCTCAGGAAACACTCGGCAAGTGGAAAAACAACACACACGGCTTCTCCCTCCAAGCGCCGTGTTGAGCATTAAACGCCATTACTGCAGTTAAGGTAACAAGCAGATTTTCTTTTAATACTAGTGATGTAAAACTCTGGGGGTCATATATAGCAATTATAACGGATAGTTTTACGTCAATTTCTTCGGTGGGTCTTTAAGATGGTAGTTTCTCAGAAGCGTAATTTTCCGGCCAAATAGACCAATGAAAAAACACGCTGACTAAGGGGTAATTAGTGTTCTGAAGCACTTTACTTTCTATTTTGTTTTATTTTTACATGCACGCATGCGTATAAGTACAATAAAAGCAAACAAAAACTAGAACAAAACAGCACAAAAGTACAAAATGACAAAACACAAACTCGCAAAAGTACAAAAATAACAAAATTACTAACCAACAAAACACCAGCCGGAAGGGCCGACCACAAAACACCGGCCGGAAGGACCGACCACAAAACACAATAATAAATACAAACACAGTGGAATACAGTTCAGAAATGACAACATTACAACACATGGCACCCAAACCCGCACCCAACAACCCAAACACCAGAAGATAATTATAAGCCTACCGTAACCACACACGGAGAAGCACCAATACAAAATGATAATATACAACAATAAAGGAAATGCAGATAAATAACAAACAAAAAGATAAGCACAATCACAATACATAATAATGAGAAGAAACCCAGGCCGGGCCAT
Organism: Procambarus clarkii; assembly: GCF_040958095.1. Classification (NCBI taxonomy): domain Eukaryota; kingdom Metazoa; phylum Arthropoda; class Malacostraca; order Decapoda; family Cambaridae; genus Procambarus; species Procambarus clarkii. Next base: position 8,719,843 of record NC_091170.1, read on the forward strand.
TCTTGCAGCCTGAAGGGCACTCAACACTACACAAACATACAATCAGTAACATAATAACAGGACATCCACAACCAGACACACACACTCTAACAAACACCGGAACGCACAGAAACCGGACACACACAAGTCACACAAATAAACCCACAACCACAAACCGGAGCACGCAGGAACCGGGAAAATAAACCCGCCCCACCCATACTCACTCACGCGACCTGCACCCGACAACCATGCACACAAATGGAAACAACCCACAACATACAGAAAACAAAGGAATCACAGGCGAGGAATACATTTCTCACAGACAGGAACATATTTCTCAGGGAACACATCCTGATGATACTTGTTCTTATAGGCCTCCCAAATCAAATACTCCATGTCGGTAGGGGCACGATCCCTCTTCCGCCGTGGGCCCCTCATAAACTCAGGAATCACCAAATCAGGTGGAAACGGCCACTCCTGATGCTCTTCAAAGCACGTCACATAAACGAGGCAGGGGAGCGCTAAACACTCCCTCTGAGGAAGCAAAAGACACCGAAGAAGCGTACGTAGGTTGCCAAGACGGCCTCGCCGCCGAACGCACAGGAAAAGGTGAAGGCTGACTAGACGGTAACACCTCCACCAACACCGCAGGAGACACAGAAGAGACAGCCGGAGACGGAAGAGGCGTCAAGACCGCCGCCGATGAAACAGGGAACGAGGAAGGGGGCACGGAACCCTCAGAGTGAGCAGCCTTTGTCAACACCACCACCAGGTCACCATGCTCACCACAAAACTCAGCAGGGGGAACCACCCCCCATGAAGAACCGGAACCATTCGACGCAGGCGACGCACCCGAAGCAAGATCCATCACACCAGAAGGGAAGGCCGAAACACCGGCATCGGCATCCGCTGGCAAATGCATCTCCGCCACCACCGTAGAATGCAACGCAACTGGAGCCACCCCGCCGTCTCTGGAAGATCCACTGTCGTCGAAATTGCCAACATCAGCCCAGGCAGAAGAAGAACGCCGGGAACACTTAGGCTCCGACTGCACATCATCAGATCAGGAGGCGGACTCAGAGATACGCGCACCACAAGCCGGGCGAGCTAAAGGCAGACGGAAGATCCACAGGAACTCCAGGGACACCAACCGGAGCAGGACGGGCCCCAGACGGCGGCACAACCACCGGAGGAGAGGCGACAACAACAGGAGGCGCAACAGTCGACACAGGGGGCACAGCATCGGCCAAAGAGACGTCCACAGACACACCCACTGAAGCCTCCTCCACAGGAAGCGGCAGGAAATCTTCCTCTCTGAAGAGGTTCACAGGCGCAATGGCAGGCGCAGAACACCCAGCAGCCTGATGGACCAAAAGGCCATAACAATAACATGTCCAAGGCTGGCAGGCGTAAGACATCCGACCGTGGTATCCCATGAGTTTCACGGAGGACGGAATGTCCGACTGGAGCCGCACGCCCAGGGTGCGAATGTTCGTCGCACTTTTAAGCGGACTAGAGATCATGCGCAACCTCACACTAACAACTGCGCCAAACTGGCCAAAGTAACGCCGCAGCAGACCCTCCGGAAACTCCAAGGGTACCCTATGAACACTGATATAAGTGAGGGAACCACTACGATCTGAGAGGGTTACAGTGCTCGCACCGTCCGGCAGGGCTAAGGTCCGTCCCTCGTATCGACGAAGAAACTCCCGATACGCCACCTCCTCTGTGAACTTGATAATAGCCCTATGTGCAGTCACCAACTCGACGCCATACACGTCCATCACAGGGATACGAAGCATCTCACATAACACCAGCGCCACCTCAGAATAACCGGCCCGGCTGGAAAACTTGAGGCCCACGGACTGAGCCCTCACTACAGGGGGAAGAAGTACCCCCATCCTGCAAGCCACATCAGCACTCACGCGCTTTACTTTGTTCAGCTGGAGTCGTTACTCGAGTAGGTGAGGGTTGCCTGCTATGAAACACAAGTGTAGACTACTAGGAGGGGTGACTTGCAGTATACATGCATGTTGTGTAGGCTACGAGGACTAGTGACTATCAGTATGCATGCTAGTTGTGTAGGCTACCAGGACTAGTGACTAGCAATATACCTGCTTGGGACTAAATTTTTTTCTTTTTTAAATATGAATATATGAATTCAAATAGGAAAAACTTTCTATAACCTTACAGCATAGCCTGAGACGTACAAACCCAAACAACCCCCCTAACATATCGACTCCGATGTGGAGGAAACGTGAATCATTGGTAATCTATACCTTTGTTCTTAATAGGTTGCATTTTTAACATTTGTATGATGAGTTTTAAGGATTGTGTACTTAACGCGGTCAAATCACCGTTTGGCTTAGAGTAGTACAGTTGTTACATCAAATCTTTTGATGGATATGGATAAGGCAGGTGATTGGTGGACCAGGTTTCAATCCAGTGATTGTCTGCCAGGTGATTGATGGACGAGGGGCTGCCAGTGATTGTCTCCCAGGTGATTGGTTGACGAGGGGCTACCTGTGATTGTCTCCCAGGTGATTGGTGGATGAGGGGGCTGCCAGTGATTGTCTCCCCTATCGTTAGAACAATTAACACCTAGCATTTTTTAACGGAATCGACCAAATCCCTTAAAACGGACATGTATATGTAAAAGGTTTAAGTAAAATTAACTTTTTTTTATGGGCCGGCCTCTATAGATTAGGTAGCTCACATTTTTCCAGTTAGGCCAAACCGTCGTTATTTGTTATGTAGTGGCGCATCGAGAGACTGGGCAGGATTTGGAGCCCCAGCACACCAACTTGTCCTGCATAATACATATAGCAACTGTTTGCTCAAACGTAAAAAAAATGGACTGTTAAATCGCGATTTTTTTTTATCACTCTTTAGTATTATATAAGTTGTCCAAATGGTATACCTAAACAAATATAAAAGTTAAAAGCAGAACCTAACTTGTCAAAGGACTAAATAAGCCATTATAGGCCTATAGTTCATGCATCTTCGGCCATTACATTTATATATATATATATATATATATATATATATATATATATATATATATATATATATATATATATATATATATATATATATATATATATATATATATATATAAATATACATATATATATATATGTTTCATTGAATATGACCGCATATTCTGTATTTATTATTTTCTGGTTTAGGGCTTCTATCCCTCTAACTATTTTCTTAGCATCAGGGCTTAATTGAAATAGGAGTTCTCCAAAACTCATTTTCTTACTTTTAAGGTGAAGAAAAGAAGTGATTTACTATAGAGTGTATTACACTTATTTGTATAATTTGCACGACGTTTCGAACCTCCATGGTTGATTCTCAAGTGAACAGATCTTACAATACTAGTTGATTTTATACCCGCATTAGGTCAGGTGATAATACAATGAAGGTGAAAACACGGGGGGATACATAAGCCAAAAAAATAATAAATACAAAAAATAATAAATAATAAAATTATTTTCTAAATAAATTTGGAAAATAATAAATACAGAATATGCGGTCATATTCAATGAAACATGTTTGAAAGAAAACCTGCTGCCAGTATACACCAATATATATATATATATATATATATATATATATATATATATATATATATATATATATATATATATATATATATATATATATATATATATATATATATATATATATATATATATAGTTCTCCTGAATTAATTTATTTTCTTTATTTTTTTTCTCATGAAATGATAAACCTACCCATTTCATTATGTATGAGGTCAATTTTTTTTCTTGGAGTTAAAATTAACGTAGATATATGACCGAACCTAACCAACCCTACCTAACCTAACCTAACCTATAAAGATAGGTTAGGTTAGGTTAGGTAGCAGAAAAAGTTAGGTTAGGTTAGGTTAGGTAGGTTAGGTGGTCGAAAAACAGTTAATTCAAGAAAACTTGGCTTATTAGGCAAATCGGGCCTTGCATAGTAGGCTGAGAACTGCGTTCTGGCTACTAGGTACGACATATATATATATATATATATATATATATATATATATATATATATATATATATATATATATATATATATGTGTGTGTCGTACTTAGTAGCCAGAACGCCCTTCTCAGCCTACTATGCAAGGCCCGATTTGCCTAATAAGCCAAGTTTTCCTGAATTAATATATTTTCTCTAAATTTTTTCTTATAAAATGATAAAGCTACCCATTTCATTACGTTTGAGATCAATTTTTATTTATTGAAGTTAAAATTAACGTAGATATATGACAGAACCTAACCAACCCTACCTAACCTAACCTAACCTATCTTTATAAGTTAGGTTAGGTTAGGTAGCCAAAAAAGTTAGGTTAGGCTAGGTTAGGTAGCCAAAAAAGTTAGGTTAGGCTAGGTTAGGTAGTCGAAAAACAATTAATTCATGAAAACTTGGCTTATTAGGCAAATCGGGCCTTGCATAGTAGGCTGAGAAGTGCGTTCTGGCTACTAGGTACGACATATGTATATATATATATATATATATATGAATGAAAACTCACTCCCCAGAAGTGACTCGAACCCATACTCCCAGAAGCAACGCAACTGGTAACTACAGGGCGCCTTAATCCGCTTGACCATCACGGCCGTCAAAAGGAAGTGATAGCCGAGGCTATTTGAGCCACTTCCCCGACGGCAACTCGGATGGTAATCTTGGGCATAGCTTTTGGAAGTGGCTCCAATAGTTTCGGCTATCACTTCCTTTTGACGGCCGTGATGGTCAAGCGGATTAAGGCGCCCTGTAGTTACCAGTTGCGTTGCTTCTGGGAGTATGGGTTCGAGTCACTTCTGGGGTGTGAGTTTTCATTCGCATATAGTCCTGGGGACCATTCAGGCTTGTTCGCATATATATATATATATATATATATATATATATATATATATATATATATATATATATATATATATATATATATATATATATATATATATATATATATATATATATATATATATATGTCGTACCTAGTAGCCATAACGCACTTCTCAGCCTACTATGCAAGGCCCGATTTGCCTAATAAGCCAAGTTTTCATGAATTAATTGTTTTTCGACAACCTAACCTACCTAACCTAACCTAACCTAACTTTTTCGGCTACCTAACCAAACCTAACCTATAAAGATAGGTTAGGTTAGGTTAGGTAGGGTTGGTTAGGTTCGGTCATATATCTACGTTAATTTTAACTCCAATAAAAAAAAATTGACCTCATACATAATGAAATGGGTAGCTTTATCATTTCATTAGAAAAAAATTAGAAAAAATATATTAATTCGTGCGTTCTGGCTACTAGGTACGACATATATATATATATATATATATATATATATATATATATATATATATATATATATATATATATATATATATATATATATATATATATATATATATATATATATATATAGTTCCAAAGGGTAACGAAGGACACTACAGCCGAATTAAAAGCAAAGGTCAACAAACTGATCGAAACTGTGAACGCCAAGAAATCCGGACTCCACCTGCCAAAGATCATTGGGGAATATAAACCTGGATATGCGTATGGAAATGTCAAGACGCACAAGCCTGGAAACCCACTTCGGCCAATCATTAGCCAGATACCCACACCCACGTACAGACTGGCGAAGCGACTCAACGGCCTGCTGACTCCTTATGTTCCTTGCGCCTTCAGCCTGAAGTCTCCAAAGGAATTTGTGGACTTACTGCGGGGCGCACGGGCCACAGGGATAAGAGCCTCGTTGGACGTAGAATCGCTGTTTACCAACGTACCTGTGGACGAGACAATCGGAATGATAGCCGACAGAGTGTATCGTGATCCAGCCTGTACTCCTCTTGACATGCCAGAAAGTATTCTGAGGAAACTACTCCAAGCTTGTACTAAAGAGGCACCCTTCTTGAGCCCGGATGGGCACATGTATAAGCAAGTAGATGGGGTCGCCATGGGTTCTCCCCTAGGTGTCCTGTTTGCAAACTTCTACATGGGTACCATCGAGCAAAAAGTCTTAGTCGACATGAACTTGAAACCGGCCATATACTGCAGGTATGTTGACGACATTTTTACACAGGTACCTGATGTCAGACATCTGCAGGAGCTGAAGGAGGCATTTGAGCAGAGTTCCGTGCTGCGTTTCACTTACGAGACGGAAAGGATGGGAAGCTGCCTTTTCTAGATGTAACAGTCAAGGAAAAGGGCGGAGGTTTCCACACTGCAGTCTACACAAAGGAAACAAACATAGGAATGTGCCTAAATGCCAACAGCGACTGCCCTGACAGGTACAAGAGGAGTGTTGTTAACGCATACGTCGACCGTGCTCTCAGCCACAGCTCAGAATGGAAGCAAGTCGACGAAGAACTCTGTAGGGTAAGGCAGGTCCTATTCAATAACGGCTTCTCCAATGGTTTCATCGAAGACATCATAAGAAGGAAAGTGAAAAGCCATGCAACCTCCGAAGAGACAACTAACACAACACCTATACCCCCTATTAGACTATTTTACAGGAACTTCTTTTCCACAGCTCATAAAACAGAGGAAAGGGTCCTGAAAGATATTGTTAATAGAAACGTTATCCCTACAGACAAAAATCAGAGGATACAACTGACGATTTACTATAAAACCAGAAAAACGGCCAGCCTACTCATGAGAAACTCTCCAGACACAAAACAGAACGCTTTAAAAGACACTAACGTCGTCTATGCCTTCAAATGCCCACTTGGGGACTGTAAGCTCCAAAAAACCCAGTATATAGGCAAGACAACAACATCTCTTTCTAGGCGTTTAACGATGCATAAACAACAGGGCTCCATTAAGTAACATATAATCTCTTCCCATAACCAAACCATCGCCAGAGAAATCCTAGTAAACAACACAGAAATCATCGATAGATACAGCGATAGCAGGCGGCTTGACGTTTGCGAGGCACTACACATCAAGAAGTCAACACCAGCAATCAACAGCCAATTATTGCACAACTATATTCTACCCACCTCAAGACTCCGCTCCAATATAGAAGCATCAAGAAATATGGACCAATAGGCTTTCTACAAACACTTCTATTCAATACCCATTGTTTCTGTTCTGTCTTGTGTTGATACTTTTAATACCCTATTAATATCCCCTCTTGTTCTGTCTTGTGTTAATGCCACATCACCCTTCCCACCTCACTCAAATGTAATGCCACATCACCCTTCCCACCTCACTCAAATGTAATGCCACATCACCCTTCCCACCTCACTCAAATGTAGATATAAAATCAGGGAAACGCAAGTTCTAATCAGTTGTGTATTTGTGAAGTCTTTGAAAATGTAATAAGTTTTACGAAACGAGCCCGTGTCGCGTCAGACTAGAAATAAAAATGAATTTTGGAGAAGTGATTTTTGATTTACCTCCAACAGTGAAGCGTAATGTACGAAAGATTGAGAAAATTCGTGTTAGAATTATTAATCTTACTTTTTCGGTCATATTTAATAATATATGTCTACAGGAAAGACTGCTACCAAAATATATATATATATATATATATATATATATATATATATATATATATATATATATATATATATATATATATATATATATATATAAATGTATATATATATACAACTTTAGAACACTTTCCCACCAGGAGACTCAAACCCTAGTCAGCACGGAAGCCTTCCAGCTACTGGCATAACAGGTACGCCTTTAACCCACTGCACCACGCTCAGACCCCTAAAAGAGATGGTAATTTTGGGGTATTTAAACACCCCAAAGATTACCACCTCCCTATTGCAATTAGAGCAAGTGAGGGGTCACTTACATTTTTCATCAAGTCCCTGTTAATAAGGGAGAACTCTGTGTCTATGCTTGATGCACAACTTGCTTAAACACGCAAGTGAAGTTATACAACTTTAGAACACTTTCCCACCAGGAGACTCAAACCCTAGCCAGCACAGAAGCCCCTCAGCAACTGGCATAACAGGTACGCCTTTAACCATAGACAGAGAGTTCTCCCATATTAACAGGGACTTGATGAAAAACGTAAGTGACCCCTCACTTGCTCTAGTTGCCCTTGAGAGGTGGTATATATATATATATATATATATATATATATATATATATATATATATATATATATATATATATATATATATATATATATATATATATATATATATATATATATATATATATATATATATATATAACTTGTGATTCCTGCCAGCCTGCTACCCACTATTCTACACCTGGCCCATGGAGCACTCTCCCACTACGGATTCAACAAGACTTACCATGGTTTCGTCAAGACTACTACTGGCCAGGTATGGTAAATAGCGTCAAACAGTACGTAAAACAGTGTCATACATGTCAGATGGCAGGTAAACCGAACATCTCTATTCCCAGAGCGCCACTGATTCCCATACAGGTGCCTGCGGAACCTTTCCACAGACTTATTATAGACTGTGTTGGTCCTTTACCTTGGACCAGTTCAGGTAACGCCTATATCTTAACCATCCTGTGTCCTACCACCAGATTTCCCATAGCAGTTCCAGTGAAGAACATTACGGCTGCTACGGTTGTGAAGCACTTATTGAAGATCTTCACCCAGTATGGATTTCCCAGGGAGGTTCAGAGCGACTGTGGTACCAACTTCACCAGTGATCTCTTCAAAAGGACACTGGAGGAGTTCAACATCAAACAGGTATTGTCCAGCCCCTAACATCCTGCTTCACAGGGTTCTCTTGAGCGTAGTCATCAGACTATTAAAGCACTCCTGAAAAAGTTTTGTAGTGAAACCTCTAATGATTGGGATAAGCAAACTGATCTGATAATGCATATTTATAGAAGTCTTCCCAATGAGTCCCTAGGAGTATCTCCTTATGAGATGCTCTACGGCCGTAAGTGCCGTACTCCCCTGAAGGCTTTCAAAGACTCTCTACGTGATGCCACCTTCAGTGAGCATCAGAATGTGCCCCAGTTTCTTCAAAACCTTCAACACATTCTAGAGAGAGTCCGCAGTTTTGCCCAAGATAATCTATTGAAAGCACAGGAGAGGATGAAGACTCATTACGACCAGACCAGCAAAGTAAGAAAATTTAAGCCGGGAGACTTCGTGCTCGCTTACTTCCCTATCCCAGGTTCTCCTTTACAAAACAGGTTTTCAGGACCCTATCGCATGATGGAGTGCAGAAACAACCATAACTACGTTCTAGAGACTCCAGATAGGCGGCGGAAGACCCAGCTGTGCCACGTCAACCTCCTGAAGCTATATAATGGTACTCCTCCCACTGTCATGCTTAACTACTCTGCTTTTACAGAACCATACATCCACAGTGAGACCTTCCCTGCTTCTCCTCCCGAAAGCACTGACAAGGAGTCGGCGCTTTCTAATTAAAAAATCCATACTAATATTCCCAACCATTTTCAGGACCATAATAGTGCTTCTTTGCCATGTTCTAATTCCACTCTCACCTCGTCAGATAAGCCCTTCATCCTCCATGTCGACGCCAGTGGTACCGGCGTTGGTGGTGTCGTGATGCAGCAACGAGGCGAGGAGAATACACCTGTCAGCGACTACTGCTACAAGGAACTACGGAACAATTGGCAAGGAGCTACTCTTCATCATCCTGAAGCTCCAGCTTATTATTCCACACCTGAAAAGTGCTCGGTCTACCATCAACACCGACCACACCACCCTACACCTCCTGCAGCACGCCCACTTCTAAACTCAACGTCTTCCACGATGGGCTTAATAACTGCAGAAATTCAACCTGGAGACCCGCTATACCAAGGTTCTGACAACATCATAGCCGATGCCCTCTCCAGAGTTTATGAAGTAGAAGCAACTCCACCTATTACTCCACCACATAACGACGTACTTCTTCCAGAACCGCAGGCTTCGGGGGAGTGTTGTGATGGTAATCTCTTTCCAGAGAGATTGAGCCTGCTCTTCCCTCCAAAGTACGTCCCATTAACAAATAATATAGAAGATATATCCAACAAGTACAACAACAAGTTTTGCCCAGAGAGCAAAACGTATCCAGCCCACCAGCGCACCTGCTCGCCTCCGCCACCGTTAACTGGCAAACTGCTTGTCCATCGCCTGCCCGTCGCTGATTGGCTGGTGCCTGTCGCACCTGCCCCACCACCCGCCACCACGAGCTGATGTCTGAGCTACAGCGACCTAGGGAAGACAGAATACCCTAGTGCTCCACACAGTTGACACGTCTCATTGGTAGACTAAGCCTTGGCTTACGTGTACTAAGGGAGGTGGCAGCTTGAAGCCAATATTCCTGCATCATCATTTACTTTGCTATTATTCACTTGTCTTAACGTAACTTTTCATTTGCCAGTGATTATTCTTATTATTTTGTTTGTTGATTTATCTGTTACATTTATATGCCCAATTTTATTCATGTCTTGCTTTTCTAACGTAATTAAAATTTCATTGTTAAATTTACTTGTGTTTTGTGTGTCTTCCCATTACCTTACCACAGACGAAAGTTCCAGCTTTTCTCTTTTTTTTTCTTTATGTGACGAGGCCATGCCCCTAGCTTTTGAAACAGCCGAACACCAACGCGTTACCGTCACAATATATATATATATATATATATATATATATATATATATATATATATATATATATATATATATATATATATATATATATATATACTAGTATTATAGTTGTGTGTGTTGGTTGGTGTTGTCGTCGTCGTTGATCCTTCTCTACGGACAACCCAACCCACAACTCGGTAGAATGCTTAGACCTCTCTATGAGATCACACTTGGCGCTTCTGACCCTTGGAGAGGGGCTCAACGTCACACATTTAGGGGATGCAGCTCCAACACTTAGCCTCGTTGTCACGTGCACACACCCACTCGAGCCGCTGTGACTCCCCACTCTCTCCTTAGGTGATATGATCTCCTCAATCCCCTTTAACTTACTAGTTTTCGTCCTACCCTGTCCACAGCGGTGGTTCTTGGTTCTTTTTCTCTCTCTCTTCCTTTACTATTTCCTGGGAAGCCTCACTAGGACAAGGGCAAACACCAGCAAATTGGAATACATTTACTGGACAAAGCACATACACAATACATATACACATATAATAATAATGAATCCTATACTCTATACTATTACAATCAGGTTGCTCTCCAACACCATCAGAACTCTGTTATCAGTTTACCAAGTGGTATCCTATCTTCTGATTCACCACCTGATACTATGAACCTCCTCAAGTAGATCAAGTCTACATACACTGTTGCACTATCAGCAAGAGAAATATATATATATATATATATATATATATATATATATATATATATATATATATATATATATATATATATATATATATATATATATATATATATATATATATATATATATATATATATATATATATATATATATATATATATATATATATATATACATATATATATATATATATTAGTATATTTTGGTAGCAGTCTTTCCTGTAGACATATATTATTAAATATGACCGAAAAAGTAAGATTAATAATTCTAACACGAATTTTCTCAATCTTTCGTACATTACGCTTCACTGTTGGAGGTAAATCAAAAATCACTTCTCCAAAATTCATTTTTATTTCTAGTCTGACGCGACACGGGCGCCTTTCGTAAAACTTATTACATTTTCAAAGACTTCACAAATACACAACTGATCAGAACTTACGTATCTCTGATGTTATATCTACATTTGAGTGAGGTGGGAGGGGTGATGTGGCATTAACACAAGACAGAACAAGAGGGGATATTAATAGGGTATTAAAAGTATCAACACAAGACAGAACAGAAACAATGGGTATTGAATAGAAGTGTTTGTAGAAAGCCTATTGGTCCATATTTCTTGATGCTTCTATATTGGAGCGGAGTCTTGAGGTGGGTAGAATATAGTTGTGCAATAATTGGCTGTTGATTGCTGGTGTTGACTTCTTGATGTGTAGTGCCTCGCAAACGTCAAGCCGCCTGCTATCGCTGTATCTATCGATGATTTCTGTGTTGTTTACTAGGATTTCTCTGGCGATGGTTTGGTTATGGGAAGAGATTATATGTTCCTTAATGGAGCCCTGTTGCTTATGCATCGTTAAACGCCTAGAAAGAGATGTTGTTGTCTTGCCTATATACTGGGTTTTTTGGAGCTTACAGTCCCCAAGTGGGCATTTGAAGGCATAGACGACGTTAGTCTCTTTTAAAGCGTTCTGTTTTGTGTCTGGAGAGTTTCTCATGAGTAGGCTGGCCGTTTTTCTGGTTTTATAGTAAATCGTCAGTTGTATCCTCTGATTTTTGTCTGTAGGGATAACGTTTCTATTAACAATATCTTTCAGGACCCTTTCCTCCGTTTTATGAGCTGTGGAAAAGAAGTTCCTGTAAAATAGTCTAATAGGGGGTATAGGTGTTGTGTTAGTTGTCTCTTCAGAGGTTGCATGGCTTTTCACTTTCCTTCTTATGATGTCTTCGATGAAACCATTGGAGAAGCCGTTATTGACTTGGACCTGCCTTACCCTACAGAGTTCTTCGTCGACTTGCTTCCATTCTGAGCTGTGGCTGAGAGCACGGTCGACGTATGCGTTAACAACACTCCTCTTGTACCTGTCAGGGCAGTCGCTGTTGGCATTTAGGCACATTCCTATGTTTGTTTCCTTAGTGTAGACTGCAGTGTGGAAACCTCCGCCCTTTTCCATGACTGTTACATCTAGAAAAGGCAGCTTCCCATCCTTTTCCGTCTCGTAAGTGAAACGCAGCACGGAACTCTGCTCAAACGCCTCCTTCAGCTCCTGCAGATGTCTGACATCAGGTACCTGTGTAAAAATGTCGTCAACATACCTGCAGTATATGGCCGGTTTCAAGTTCATGTCGACTAAGACTTTTTGCTCGATGGTACCCATGTAGAAGTTTGCAAACAGGACACCTAGGGGAGAACCCATGGCGACCCCATCTACTTGCTTATACATGTGCCCATCCGGGCTCAAGAAGGGTGCCTCTTTAGTACAAGCTTGGAGTAGTTTCCTCAGAATACTTTCTGGCATGTCAAGAGGAGTACAGGCTGGATCACGATACACTCTGTCGGCTATCATTCCGATTGTCTCGTCCACAGGTACGTTGGTAAACAGCGATTCTACGTCCAACGAGGCTCTTATCCCTGTGGCCCGTGTGCCCCGCAGTAAGTCCACAAATTCCTTTGGAGACTTCAGGCTGAAGGCGCAAGGAACATAAGGAGTCAGCAGGCCGTTGAGTCGCTTCGCCAGTCTGTACGTGGGTGTGGGTATCTGGCTAATGATTGGCCGAAGTGGGTTTCCAGGCTTGTGCGTCTTGACATTTCCATACCCATATCCAGGTTTATATTCCCCAATGATCTTTGGCAGGTGGAGTCCGGATTTCTTGGCGTTCACAGTTTCGATCAGTTTGTTGACCTTTGCTTTTAATTCGGCTGTAGTGTCCTTCGTTACCCTTTGGAACTTAGTTTGGTCAGAGAGTATGATGTTCATTTTCGCCAGATATTCGTCTTTTTTAAGAATGACATATATTGGCGACTTGTCACCTCTCCTGACAACTATCTCCTTGTTCTCACGAAGGCTTTTAGCTGCCGCTTTAAGCTCGGGGGACAGTATGGTGCTTCTGTAGTTGCCTCGATTCTTTCCTCCTTCTGCAATAAGTTCTGCTTGTAAGGTATCTTTGGTAGTGACCTTCTTTTGTGTCTCGAGGTCGAATATGTCGTCCAACAGAATTTCCAACTCTACTTTCCGGGCAATCTCACTCGGTCTGGACATAACATGACAGTTTATGCCCAGATTTAGGAGAGTGACTTGGTCCTCAGTGAGGTTAATTCCTGCAAGGTTCAGGAAGCCATCTCGTGGTCGTGGAATTGCCATAGGTCCTCCATATAATGTTGTTAGTTTCTTGATAACAACAACAAACTGATCGAAACTGTGAACGCCAAGAAATCCGGACTCCACCTGCCAAAGATCATTGGGGAATATAAACCTGGATATGCGTATGGAAATGTCAAGACGCACAAGCCTGGAAACCCACTTCGGCCAATCATTAGCCAGATACCCACACCCACGTACAGACTGGCGAAGCGACTCAACGGCCTGCTGACTCCTTATGTTCCTTGCGCCTTCAGCCTGAAGTCTCCAAAGGAATTTGTGGACTTACTGCGGGGCACACGGGCCACAGGGATAAGAGCCTCGTTGGACGTAGAATCGCTGTTTACCAACGTACCTGTGGACGAGACAATCGGAATGATAGCCGACAGAGTGTATCGTGATCCAGCCTGTACTCCTCTTGACATGCCAGAAAGTATTCTGAGGAAACTACTCCAAGCTTGTACTAAAGAGGCACCCTTCTTGAGCCCGGATGGGCACATGTATAAGCAAGTAGATGGGGTCGCCATGGGTTCTCCCCTAGGTGTCCTGTTTGCAAACTTCTACATGGGTACCATCGAGCAAAAAGTCTTAGTCGACATGAACTTGAAACCGGCCATATACTGCAGGTATGTTGACGACATTTTTACACAGGTACCTGATGTCAGACATCTGCAGGAGCTGAAGGAGGCGTTTGAGCAGAGTTCCGTGCTGCGTTTCACTTACGAGACGGAAAAGGATGGGAAGCTGCCTTTTCTAGATGTAACAGTCATGGAAAAGGGCGGAGGTTTCCACACTGCAGTCTACACTAAGGAAACAAACATAGGAATGTGCCTAAATGCCAACAGCGACTGCCCTGACAGGTACAAGAGGAGTGTTGTTAACGCATACGTCGACCGTGCTCTCAGCCACAGCTCAGAATGGAAGCAAGTCGACGAAGAACTCTGTAGGGTAAGGCAGGTCCTAGTCAATAACGGCTTCTCCAATGGTTTCATCGAAGACATCATAAGAAGGAAAGTGAAAAGCCATGCAACCTCTGAAGAGACAACTAACACAACACCTATACCCCCTATTAGACTATTTTACAGGAACTTCTTTTCCACAGCTCATAAAACGGAGGAAAGGGTCCTGAAAGATATTGTTAATAGAAACGTTATCCCTACAGACAAAAATCAGAGGATACAACTGACGATTTACTATAAAACCAGAAAAACGGCCAGCCTACTCATGAGAAACTCTCCAGACACAAAACAGAACGCTTTAAAAGAGACTAACGTCGTCTATGCCTTCAAATGCCCACTTGGGGACTGTAAGCTCCAAAAAACCCAGTATATAGGCAAGACAACAACATCTCTTTCTAGGCGTTTAACGATGCATAAGCAACAGGGCTCCATTAAGGAACATATAATCTCTTCCCATAACCAAACCATCGCCAGAGAAATCCTAGTAAACAACACAGAAATCATCGATAGATACAGCGATAGCAGGCGGCTTGACGTTTGCGAGGCACTACACATCAAGAAGTCAACACCAGCAATCAACAGCCAATTATTGCACAACTATATTCTACCCACCTCAAGACTCCGCTCCAATATAGAAGCATCAAGAAATATGGACCAATAGGCTTTCTACAAACACTTCTATTCAATACCCATTGTTTCTGTTCTGTCTTGTGTTGATACTTTTAATACCCTATTAATATCCCCTCTTGTTCTGTCTTGTGTTAATGCCACATCACCCCTCCCACCTCACTCAAATGTAGATATAACATCAGAGATACGTAAGTTCTGATCAGTTGTGTATTTGTGAAGTCTTTGAAAATGTAATAAGTTTTACGAAACGCGCCCGTGTCGCGTCAGACTAGAAATAAAAATGAATTTTGGAGAAGTGATTTTTGATTTACCTCCAACAGTGAAGCGTAATGTACGAAAGATTGAGAAAATTCGTGTTAGAATTATTAATCTTACTTTTTCGGTCATATTTAATAATATATATATATATATATATATATATATATATATATATATATATATATATATATATATATATATATATATATATATATATATATATGTATATATTGTGACGGTAACGCGTTGGTGTTCAGCTGTTTCAAAAGCTAGGGGTATGGCCTCGTCACATAAAGAAACAAAAAGAGAAAATCTGGAACTTCGTCTGTGGTAAGGTAATGGGAAGACACACAAAACACAAGTAAATTTAACAATGAGATTTTAATTACGTTAGAAAAGCAAAACATGAATAAAATGGACATACAAATTGTAAGAAAATCAATCAATCAAAATAATAAGAATAATCAAATGGCAAAATGAAAAGTTAAGTTAAGACAAGTGAGTAATAACAAGTGAACAATATACAATGCAAAATATGGGTGCAGGAATATTGGCTTTAAGCTGCCACCTCTCTTAGTACATGTAAGCCAGAGCTTAGTCTACCAACAAGACGTGTTAACTTGTTGAAAGCACTGGATATTCTGAGGTCTGTAGGTCGTGGTGGCCCCAGACATCAGGTAGTGTTGCGGTGTAGGAGCAGGTGCGACTGACCACCAGCCAATCAGCGATGAGCAGGCGACGGACAGGTAGTTTGGTGGTTCGAGTGGTGGAGGCGGAGCAGGTGTTCCTGGTGCTGAATACGTTTGCTCTCTGGCAAACCTGGGTGTTGTACTTGTTGGATATTTCTTCCATATTAGTTGTATTGTTGTATAGGGATGTATAGCGACGAACTTAGGAGGGAAGAGCAGGCTCAATCTCTCTTGAAGGAGATTATCGTCACAATATATATATATAAATGTGTACAATGAAAATCAGCATGTGGATGCAATAACATATATCAGCATAAATGTTCCTTGATACACCGCAATGATCAATCGATCACTCTATCAGTCCTAGAACACATACATCTGTAGGTAATCCAGCCGACGATTGTAACTCTAAACTTCAGTATACAGCACTCCTTGACATAAGAATGCAAACAATCACTCACCTCTCACTGCGTCTTGCACCCTAATGACAACCAAACACTATCAACTCCCTACAAGTAATCCACCAGAACTTCCCTTCCACCTCTGAAAGTTCACTACCCTGATATCTTTAGGTTCTTCCGGGCTTCACTACCAGGATCCTCTGCAGCTCCTCCAGGCTGCTATCATGAAGTTTCCTTGAGCAACTACGGTGCTTCACCCTTCAGCTTGGGTCCTCCACAGCTCTCTTGGCTGCTACACCATGAAGTTTCCTCGAGCAACTATGGTGCTTCACCACCTCTACAGAAGCACATGACACTCCTCTTCACTGCTTCTCCTCACAGCTCGAGGTCCTCGCCTCCACTACCTTGGAGTCTCATCAACTACTTCATCTGTGCTGGCTTCGAAGTTCTCAGCAACTTCTTCCCCAAAGACAAACCTGCAACCCATCGACACTCCAATAAAAGTGTTTCCCCTTTAACACATAGACAAAAATAATCACACAATATGTTTGCCTCCAACCTCTATCTGTCCTCTACACACTGTGAGAGTGGACTCCCCCGTTGGGTGGGTCCATACTCCACCTCGTCCAGCGGGCCTCCTCACTCAGGGAGGGTCCTCCGCCGTCAGTAGCCGGGCTCCCTCAGTTGCCTGCCAGCGCTCAGAGGAGACGGATGTCGCTCCATGTTCCTCCCTCTCCACTCTCTTATTTCAGGCCTTCTGCCTTATTAAAACATGTCTAACTTATCAATAAACATTGTTACTGTCGCTGGGCACACGATCGACTACAAGCAATCACTATGAACTGGCGTATATCGTGCTTACCACAGATTGTCTCGTCAAGGGCGCTCCTCCCTCTGACAGAGCCTGGTCAGGGCGATTCCACAGCCCACGAAAATGTCTCTGGGAGGCTTAATACTCTCCTCGTCGACCAGGACTTGAGACCACAATGTTCCCAGCTCGATTCTACAGCTGGCACGTCTGCATACTTCTCTTCTCTTGGAGTTATATCACTAGGGGTTCTTTTCTGACGGGAGCTCAACGGAGCGCGGCTTTCCCCCTGTGATGTCTGGCCTCAAGTGAGGTCAAAGCCCTCCAGAAACGAGCCTCATGCCTCCAGCAAAATATCCACATCTCCTAACCAGTCATTTATCTGTTTTCTTCTTCACTGCCCATAATCTTAAATTGTTCATCATATCCAACCAGCTATTTTACATATGTGTTATCACCTCTATATTTCTTAGACCTTCTGGTTAGGTCAGGCTTGCTGAATAACTCTCAAAGGGGAGACTCGTTTCTCCTACAGGCTGAGATCATAACACTAGGCATAGTATTTTTGTGCCCTCGACAAAATTATTATTACACAAGTAAACACTCTTGGCTGTAACTGATCATTTGTGTTCGTTCAATCAAAGAACAGCAGAGGGTGCTATTACTTTAAGTAGCTGGGTTACATATACTGCAACGCAACTTTATGCAATGAGACGTTGAAATAATTTTCAACTTGTTCAACACTTAGGCATTTTTTAGAGCGTGATTTACAACCAGTTCACAATTATCAGCCGATTATCAGTGATAGAAACGTACAGTATGTGTGTTTTGATGGCGCGTGAAAAGTATATATATCTCTATGTTAGTTTAAATAAAATATTCTTTTATTTTGTTTATTTATAAACAAAAATAATTTAGTCGTGGTGAGTGGTCTAGGAATCTGTTATTTTTTTTTTTAATCTCGTAGGGCCACTCAGCCATCACAGCTTGACTGATCCAGTACCTCTAGGAGAAAAAGCATATTCCCAGTGCATTTATATCCAGTAAATACCATACAGCTTGCACGATTACATGCGGGGCGTATAAATATAGATGTAATTGATGTGAATTTTGGGAAATTCACCCTCGATCTGAGCCTAGTGTGAGAACTGGATAATACACCCATGGCCTGCGCTTACTGTGAACACTGGACAATACACCCATGGCCTGCGCTTACTGTGAACACTGGACAATACACCCATGGCCTGCGCCTACTGTGAACACTGAACAATACACCCATGGCCTGCGCTTACTGTGAACACTGGACAATACACCCATGGCCTGCGCTTACTGTGAACACTGAACAATACACCCATGGCCTGCGCTTACTGTGAACACTGAACAATACACCCATGGCCTGCGCCTACTGTGAACACTGAACAATACACCCATGGCCTGCGCCTACTGTGAACACTGGACAATACTCCCATGGCTTGCGCCTACTGTGAACACTGGACAATACTCCCATGGCCTGCGCCTACTGTGAACACTGGACAATTCTCCCATGGCCTGCGCCTACTGTGAACACTGGACAATACACCCATGGCCTGCGCCTACTGTGAACACTGGACAGTACACCCTTTGCCTGCGCCTAGTATGAACACTGGACAATACTCCCATGGCCTGCGCCTACTGTGAACACTGGACAATACTCCCATGGTCTGCGCCTACTGTGAACACTGGACAATACTCCCATGGCCTGCGCCTACTGTGAACACTGGACAATACACCCATGGCCTGCGCCTACTGTAAACACTGGACAATACACCCATGGCCTGCGCCTACTGTGAACACTGGACAATACACCCATGGCCTGCGCCTACTGTGAACACTGGACAATACACCCATGGCCTGCGCCTACTGTGAACACTGGACAATACTCCCATGGCCTGCGCCTACTGTGAACACTGGACAATACTCCCATGGCCTGCGCCTACTGTAAACACTGGACAATACACCCATGGCCTGCGCCTACTGTGAACACTGGACAATACTCCCATGGCCTGCGCCTAGTATGAACACTGGACAATACACCCATGGCCTGCGCCTACTGTGAACACTGGACAATACTCCCATGGCCTGCGCCTAGTATGAACACTGGACAATACACCCATGGCCTGCGCCTACTGTGAACACTGGACAATACTCCCATGGCCTGCGCCTACTGTGAACACTGGACAATACACCCATGGCCTGCGCCTACTGTGAACACTGGACAATACTCCCATGGCCTGCGCCTAGTATGAACACTGGACAATACACCCATGGCCTGCGCCTAGTATGAACACTGGACAATACACCCATGGCCTGCGCCTAGTATGAACACTGGACAATACACCCATGGCCTGCGCCTAGTATGAACACTGGACAATACACCCATGGCCTGCGCCTAGTATGAACACTGGACAATACACCCTTGATCTGTGCTTAGTATGGGAAGTCTTTTGGTTCGTGCAGCAGATATAACAATTTACGATTTCCTTTGGAAGTCGTGTCTGTCGTTTGTCATGTAAAGTAACTAATTATTTCCCTATGCTAATGTAATTACTTGATTCTCTAGGAGACCTAAATACAAGTGTACACGATACAAGTGTACATTTAGCTTATATATAAAAGGGGTGACGCCGAGGAGGCCATCAAAGGCCATCAGTGAAATAGAAAGAAATCCGAAATATTTTTTCTCCTATGCAAAATCAAGATCAAAAACCACATCTAGTATCGGGCCCCTGCGAAAGGGAGATGGAACTTTCACCGATGACAACAAAGAAATGAGCGAGCTACTGAGGACGCAGTACGACTCTGTTTTCAGCGAGCCATTAAACACATTAAAGATTGATAACCCAAATTAATTTTTCGTGGATACGATACCAACATCAAATCATATATCAGACGTCACCCTATCCCCACTGGATTTTGAAGAAGCCATTAACAGTATGCCTATGCACTCTGCACCAGGCCCGGATTCTTGGAACTCCATATTCATTAAGAACTGTAAAAAACCACTATCGCAGGCCCTCCACATTCTGTGGAGACAAAGCCTAGATACTGGCGTTATTCCTGATATACTAAAAACAGCAGAGATAGCACCACTTCATAAAGGAGGAAATAAGGCAGAGGCAAAAAATTACAGACCGATAGCGCTAACATCGCACATCATACAAATTTTTGAGAGAGTGCTAAGAAGTAAAATCACAAAATACGTGGAATCACAGCAACTCCATAACCCCGGACAACATGGTTTCAGAACAGGGCGCTCTTGCCTGTCGCAGTTGCTGGACCACTATGATATGGCATTAGATGCTATGGAAGACAAACATAACGCGGATGTAATTTACACAGATTTCACAAAAGCTTTTGATAAATGTGACCATGGTGTTATTGCACATAAAATGCGTTCAAAAGGAATTACCGGAAAAATAGGCAGATGGATCTACAATTTCCTGACCAACAGAACCCAATGTGTAATAGTCAACAAAATAAAATCCAGCCTATCAACCGTGAAGAGCTCAGTCCCCCAGGGTACTGTGCTTGCTCCAGTACTTTTTCTCATCCTCATTTCGGACATAGACAAGAACACAACCTATAGCACTGTATCATCCTTTGCAGATGACACTAGGATCTTCATGAGAGTAGGCAACATAGAGGACACAGCGAACCTCCAGTCAGATGTAGATCAGGTCTTTCTATGGGCTACAGAAAATAATATGGTGTTTAACGAAGATAAGTTCCAGCTCATGCGCTATGGAAAAAATGAAAATATAAAAACGGAAACCACGTACAAAACTCAGGCAAATCATAAGATAGAACGAAAAGGCAATGTAAAGGATCTGGGTGTACTCATGTCGGAAGACCTTACCTTTAAAGAACACAATAAAGTAGCCGTCACAACTGCAAGAAAAATGACAGGTTGGATAACAAGAACTTTTCACACTAGAGATGCTATACCGATGATGATACTTTTCAAAACGCTTGTGCTCTCTAGAGTGGAGTACTGCTGCACAATGACAGCACCTTTCAAAGCTAGAGAAATTACTGACCTGGAGAGCGTGCAGAGATCCTTTACTGCTAGAATCCACTCAGTAAAACATCTAAACTATTGGGACCGACTAAAGAGCCTAAAACTGTACTCCCTTGAGCACAGGCGGGAGAGGTACATAATAATTTACACGTGGAAAATATTAGAGGGGCTGGTCCCAAACCTGCACACAGAAATAACATCACATGAGACCAGAAGACATGGCAGGATGTGCAGAATACCCCCGTTGAAAAACAGAGGTGCAACTGGTACTCTGAGAGAGAACTCTATCAACATCAGAGGTCCGAGACTGTTCAACACGCTTCCACTACACATAAGGGGCATAACTGGCCGACCCCTCACAGTGTTCAAGAGAGAACTGGATAAGCACCTCCAAAGGATACCTGATCAACCAGGCTGTGACTCGTACGTCAGGCTGCGAGCAGCCGCGTCCAACAGCCTGGTTGATCAGTCCGGCAACCAGGAGGCCTGGTCGACGACCGGGCCGCGGGGACGCTAAGCCCCGGAAGCACCTCAAGGTAACCTCAAGGTCAAGGAGGAAAATAAGACTCGCGTCCCTACCAAAACAAAAACACACACACGCTTCAAAACTAATAGATTTCTCTTGTATTTTGTCCTCATTTGATGGTGGGTCTATTGTATGTAGTAGTTCGGTGGATAATGGGTTTAGTTAAACTAGTTTACGAAAGTTTATCTGTAAAGTTGTGTGTACTATTGAGCCTTGTGAACGTTAAGGCAACGGATGTGTGGTATTTGGTATACCGGGAACAGTTCCAAGCTGAACAATTTTGCAATATTTTAATTTCATGATAATTCGTTGCAACATGTTCAGAGTAAGTGATGTTTTGTTTTATTATGAGATTTATTATGCAGGTGTTTGAGTGTGCATAAAAGCAGATTACTGTAAACACTGGACAATACTCCCATGGTCTGCGCCTACTGTAAACACTGGACAATACACCCATGGCCTGCGCCTACTGTGAACACTGGACAATACACCCATGGCCTGCGCCTACTGTAAACACTGGACAATACACCCATGGCCTGCGCCTACTGTAAACACTGGACAGTACACCCATGGCCTGCGCCTACTGTAAACACTGGACAATACACCCATGGCCTGCGCCTACTGTAAACACTGGACAATACACCCATGGCCTGCGCCTACTGTAAACACTGGACAATACACCCATGGCCTGCGCCTACTGTGAACACTGGACAATACACCCATGGCCTGCGCCTACTGTAAACACTGGACAATACACCCATGGCCTGCGCCTACTGTGAACACTGGACAATACACCCATGGCCTGCGCCTACTGTAAACACTGGACAATACACCCATGGCCTGCGCCTACTGTGAACACTGGACAATACACCCATGGCCTGCGCCTACTGTAAACACTGGACAATACACCCATGGCCTGCGCCTACTGTGAACACTGGACAATACACCCATGGCCTGCGCCTACTGTGAACACTGGACAATACACCCATGGCCTGCGCCTACTGTAAACACTGGACAATACACCCATGGCCTGCGCCTACTGTGAACACTGGACAATACACCCATGGCCTGCGCCTACTGTGAACACTGGACAGTACACCCATGGCCTGCGCCTACTGTAAACACTGGACAATACATCCATGGCCTGCGCCTACTGTGAACACTGGACAATACTCCCATGGCCTGCGCCTAGTATGAACACTGGACAATACACCCATGGCCTGCGCCTACTGTGAACACTGGACAATACACCCATGGCCTGCGCCTACTGAGAACACTGGACAATACACCCATGGCCTGCGCCTACTGTAAACACTGGACAATACACCCATGGCCTGATGCATAAAGATTATGTTCTTTTAGTTTAATCCATTTTTCCCGCCATTCTTATGCTAAAGGAAAACTCTCTGACATCTTTACGACTCATCTCAGTCTAAAGCCTTCCCTCTTGTTCTATTGGTATTCACTGAGACCAGCTTTTGCCACTCGGTCAATCCCCCTATGTATTTTATACGTCTCTATCATGTCTCCCCGTCCCTCTACTCTTTTCTAGCGTTATTCTTTCACGCTCTCTTCATACCCACCCCTCACAATTCTGGGACGAACCTCGTTGCAAACTTCTGAACATTTTCGAGTTTCCTTATGGATTTTGTTAAAGGGGCTCCAGGAAGGGGCGACATGATTTAAAACTGGTCTCACGTAGGTAGTGTATAGCGTTCATAAGGCCTCCTTATTTAAGTTCCTGAATGATGTTCTGACTTTTGATGTATGAGCGTATATATTCACCTAGTTGTATTTACCTAGTTGTGCTTGTAGGGGTTGAGCTGTGTCTCTTTGGGAACGCTTCTCAACTGTCAGTCAACAGGTTTTTTGGTTTGTGTTTTTTTTCACACACACACACACATACACACACTTCCTACAGACAGTGTAAGGACGGCCAGAGAGGGCACAAGTGTAGGACGGCGGTCCGCAAATTACTTCAATATTCTCGGGATATTTACATACCAGTGAAACCAAAACATTGTTTTTGGTCAGATGAAGGGTACAGCAACGCAATGATAACGGAACATAGTGAATTCTTATAACGTTGGATAAGAAAAAAAATTAAAAAAGAGCGAGTTTGTGGCAAGACTGTGGCATCAGAGGCCTGAGAAAGGAAGAACTTGGACCACCACGTGGGAGAAGCTCTGACGAGGACGTGAACAATTAGGGCGGACATCGCTTCATAAATCACCTAATTGTGCTGTGGGATGTTTACTTGGAGGTGAGTGCCTCTCAAAGTCCGTCATACAAGGTGTACAGTGTTTTTTAATATAATAATTTGCTTTGAACATTAGTTAATTAAAATACGAAAAAGTAGCTCAAGAGCCTCAGCTTGGTACTAGTTTTCTCACACCTGTGTGTTACATTACACTGCCACGGACTAGCCCCACTCCCCTCCTCACCATAACACGCCAATGTAAACACACACACGCACACACACACGCACAAACCAGACTATCGCCGTCCTCACCCCTCACCCCCAGGACTGACCTTCCATATATATATATATATCCATCACCCACCTGATTGCCCTCCTTCCTCTCTCGCCCACTCTGCCCATTTCCCTCTCTCCCTCACTCTCCCTCTCCCTCTCTCTCCCTCTCCCTCACTCCCTTTCACTCCCCTTCACTCCCCTTTCCCATTCACTCCCTTTCTCCGTCTTCCTCCTCTCGTTCCATCCCTCCACCAGTTAACCCCACCCCCCACCATGCCACCCCCACAATAAACACACGCGCACACACACACACACACACACACACACACACACACACACACACACACACACACACACACACACACACACACACACACACACACACACACACACACACACACAGGTCAAGCGGGATGGTAAGACAACAGAATGAAGCTGCAGGAGAGGGACTGGACGAGCCATACATAGAGATGATTGCTAAGGCATGGAAGGAAGTCAGTGAGGAATTGAAGGACCTGAGGGAAACTATATGAAAGCTGCAGATAGAACTAAGTGCAGCGCAAGAGGAGATAAAAAGAACAGGCCCTCCTCAGACTCTGGCCCAGGGGACCAACACCCAGGTACCAGGAGATGTATCAATGGCAGGGACCCGTACAATTGGCTCAACCTTTGCTGAAATGCTGAAGAGCCCAGGAGCAATGTCCACAGTCAAGGAAGTTGTAATGAAAGCAGTAACCTCACAGGAGGCAGCTAGATGCACAAGCCAGCAAATGGAAAGGAAAAGAGCTGTAATAGTGGTAGGTGTGAAAGAACAAGAGGGCTCCACAAGGGAGGAATCGAGGACTAAAGACAAAGCTGCAGTGGCAGGGATATTAAAGGAGGTAGGAATGGAAGGGGCTGAACGAGACATAGAACAGTTTTTCCGGATTGGCCAGTACAACAGAGACAAAAAGAAATTGATCAAGGTAGTATTCAAGAGCGAGGACATCCTAGTAAAGAAGAGCAAACTGAGGTATGCAAGGAAGTCCAAAGAGGTATATGTTCAGAGGGACATGACCAGACACGAGATAGTAAGGGCAGCAGATGCAAGGAAAAGGCGCAAGGAGAGGGAAGGGAGCCAGGGAACCTCAGCCTCCAACCCAGCAATCCCAGAGGGGAGTGGGGAACCCCCAATCCAGCAACCCAGGAACCCCAGGGGGGAGTGCAACACCCCAGCCCACCACCCAATAGGGCCCCCCTCCCTATCCCCCAGTACAGACCCTTCCGTGCCCCTGCACAATGCCCATCATGAAACCCAAATCCTCCCCCTCCCCTTACCCAAAGTATCACCTGCTTTCCCAGCCCCTGCTTTTCTTCCTGCCCCAAGCAGGCCTGAGCAAGACCAAAGCCCTCTATCCCCCACTCCACCCCCCTCCCTCCAAACCCCTGTCAATTACACCGCAGGAGGGCGTGCCCTCTCCCCAAGCAATCCCTGCCCCGTCACCCCAAGGACTTCTTCCTGCCCCAAGCAGACCTGAGCAAGACCTAAGCCCTCCATCCCCCATTCCACCCCCTCCTGAACCCCTGGCAACTACCTCAGAGGAGGATGAGCCTACCCAAGTAGCAATGACCATGGAACAACTTCCTACGCTTGAGGGGAGTGAAGGTAAAATTGGATATAAGAAAGTGAGCTTCAAGGTAATGTACTCAAACATTGATGGGATTACCAATAAAGCAAGTGAACTGGCAGAAAGGGTGCAAGAAGAAAACCCTGATGTAATAGGACTGACGGAAACAAAATTGTCAGGAGTCATAACAGATGCTGTGTTTCCAAAGGACTACTATA